>NW_019154088.1:37915297-37994603 GCF_002288905.1 Enhydra lutris kenyoni | reverse complement strand
AAAAAAAAAAAAAAAAAAAAAAAAGAAGGGGAAGAAGAAGTGCTGTCCATCAACTAATGTTACAATTTTCCAAGCTCCTGAATTTTAGGTACTGGAGAAAGTGAGGCACAACCTAAACACAATTGGAAAAACAAGAAGGCCTAACAATGCTCAACATAATAACATAATGACTCATTTTCTCCCATTTGTTGAAAGTTGGTTCTACGGGATTACAACCAAAGTGAGGGAAATGTTTCTATTTGTAACAGGGATTTTGATTTTACCGCTTGTATTTACGCATATGTGTGTAACCCACTGGATACTGAAAAACAATGGAGAGGAATAAGGATATCTTACTGGAGGGAATCCTCCAAGGGAACTAGATTTGGAGGCTAGAACCCAGCCTCACAGCCTTCTGGGAAATTTTTATGTCCCATTAACAGAAGCAAGGACAGGAGTGCAGTTTCTTAATGGGGGATGGAATCTTACATGCAGAAGTGTTGAAGAATGAAACACTATGAAGTGGTCCTGAAGAGTAAAGTTCTGAGGTATGTATGTCTGTGAGATCTGAAATAAACTTAACCTCCTTGTTCTCTTGCTATGGTATAAGAGTATCATGATATTTCAAAGTTTGATTTAAAATGTATTTCTCTGTCTCCCATATAGTAACTTTTAGTAGATTTATCAATTCCTCAGTAAAGTCTGCTATGCCTGTCTAGACTTTGTAAATGGTAAATCAGAATTAGAGAAAGATAAAATAGGATAGAGGCTTTGCACATCATTTCATTAAGCCCCAGTGTAACAGCATCATGTCAGGAAAATGGTAGTAAAGAAATTGTGAGAAGTTTCCAGCTCTAATCCAGGTTTTCAGCCTAGGTCAGATCAAAGTACAGCATAGAACTGACTTAGAACTAGACCTGATACATGCAAGTTTTCTCTCTGGATATCCTAGTGGGAAGTCAGCTTTGAAGGGGCTAGAGCAGGAGGAAGAAATCCTAACAGCAGGGTCACACATATACATTTGTAGGCCAAATGATCACTTGAAATTCAGTTCAACAGAAACATACTGAATTTCTTCAAGTGGTAGAAAAGCACTGTGTTTGTAAATGAGAAAATTCCTACCCAACTTGAAAAATAAATCAAATAAGCCCTTTGATATAAATCACCCAGACTATATCAGAGGAATAATGCTGAAGAGACCAAGGGACCTAATATCAATCTGGGCAGCCAAAATTTTTTACTTTGTTTTATTACCACTTTCATGGTAATTAATAACTCATGGTGATCAACCTTATTATGAGCTTTTCAAAATTAACTTATTAAAGTATCACAAAGAAATAGGTTATTATTTCCACTCAACAAAAGGAAACAGGGATCAGAGAGATTAATAAGCATGAACTTAACTGCAAAGCTTGTAAATGACAGAAGTAGGGTTCTAAAACAGGTCTGCATGACTCCAGATTTTCAAAAGTTTATCAAAGCTTTGTTCCTTGTTTTTTTACTAAGAAATCGGTGTGACACACTTTAGATGTGAGAAGAAAATGTCCTTAAATTTCTCTAAATCAGGGAAAGAAGGCATTATACAAAATTTCCTTTCCAGTCTAATATCTAATGTCATGTACTAGGTATATTTCCTGAGGAAATACAGGAGTATAGATAGGTGTCACAGAGAGTGCCAAAATATCAGCTAACCCTATAAATTCCTCAGAAGCCAATCAAAAACATTATTGGGTACTATAAATAAGTACTCATTTAAGTAAATAAAAATATTAAAAATTTGCAAGTAAAGAACAAGCATAACTGCTAAGGAGATATTGTAGACAAAAAGAAGGGCAGAAGTCCAAAGGAAGAGAACATAGACATAGCAGGGTCAGAAAGAATTTAGAAGTGGAAGAAATTACGTTAGGAAGAAAGGGCAAGAAGGAGCAGAGAAGACGAAAACTTGCAGATGGACATATATACCATAAGCAAAGGAACTAGGATAAGAAAGCTATATTAAAGCAACAGGTCAGCTAGGAAACTGCCCTGGTGTCTATTTATAAGAGGCCTTGAACTGTCAACAGGATAAATCATAAATATGATGATAAGAACTAAGGTCTCAGCTTTTTGAATACTCCACATGTAGTTGATCGTACTCCCAATGAAGAAGAAAATACCTAGCAGAATTAAAAATGAAACAAACAAAAATCTCTGTTGTTGTAGACCCCACCTCCCAATAATGTGGAACAGATAACTTCAAGAACATTAGTTTTATAGGATGCTAAATTATTAACCTACCCTGGGAAGTTCGGTAATCATCTTATATGAGGAAACTAATTGCTTCCATTCAGCCTGGACTGGGAAAATGAGTGAACAGAGATGGAGAGAATAGAGAAAGTACTGAGTTTAGAATCCATTTGTAAATGTTCTTAAATGACAGACTACTTGTTTTTTTAAGCCAACATTCCTTACCTATATCGACTGCCCTAATTATACAGAGACAGACTTCCAAAGTGTTGTCTTAGATGTCTCCATTTTATCTTACATTCATTCTTCATTCCATTCCCCTCAGGTCCTCAAACAACATGGAATTGCTCCTATTAAGATCACCAAAGTCGGGACGCCTGGGTGGCTCAGTTGGTTAAATGGCTGCCTTCGTCTCAGGTCATGATCCCAGCATCCTGGGATCAAGTCCTACATTGGGCTCCTTTCTCCGCAGGGAGCCTGCTTCTCCCTCTGCCACTCTGTCTGCCTGTGCTCGCTCTCTCTCTCTGACAAATAAATAAATAAAATCTTTAAAAAAAAAAAAAAAAGATCACCAAAGTCTCCAATGTTGTTGCCAAACTCTGGACCCATTTTTCTGCCCTCATTTTATTTCTCAGTGTAATATGACAGAATTAGCAGCTACTTCCCTTGAGAAACACTGCTCATTTGGTTCTAGGAGAAAATACCCTGGTTTTCCTACTGCCACTTGGACTACCCCTATTCCTTACTAGCTAGCTCCTCTGTCCACAGTAGACATCCAAATGATGAGAGTTCCCCAAGATGCTTCATACGTGTTCTTTTCTCCCCAGAAACACTCTGTCTGGCTAATTGTTCCCATGGCTTAAATATAGTCCATATGAAAACTGTCTCTCCTATTTATATCTCCAGCTTAAATCTATTATGTTCACTCTTGCCTTTTTTTATCCAGTACTTTGTTTGACATCTTGGATGTCTCACCAGAGGCCAAATGTGGTCTAGCTGATATCATATTCTTGATTTTAATTCAAAATATGCTTCTCACCTACTCTTCCTCTGTCCGTGAATGGTAAGTTAAGAGCCAAAAAGCCTTTATTTTCCCCTCTCCCTCACCTTCTAAACCAGCATGTCAGTAATTCCTGTTGATTCTACCTCCAAATTATATCTTCTCTCTGTTGCTCTCCATCTCCATTGCCACTGCTATAGTCCAAGACATCATCTTTCTCATGGAATGCCTCCCAACCAGTTTCCTGTCCTTCTGTTGTTCCCTTCTACTCCATTCTATTCAGAGCAGCAGAGTAAACTCTTAAAAAACGTAGGCCAAATATTAACATCTGTTTAATACCTTGTAGGGTTTCTCACTATAACTGGAATGAAATCCAAAGGCTCTACATGCCATAACCTGTGATTATATCTTCTCTTAGACTCTTCTTTCCCTGTTTACCACACACCAGCCACACTGGCCTTTTGATGTCTAAACCAAGCCAACCTGTGTGTCAGGGAGGCTCTTGATCTCAAGATTTCATGGCTGGCTGCTTCTCCTCCTAATGGTTTTGACTTAAACTTCATCAGCTCAGAGAGCCTTTCTTTGACCGTGGACAGTCCTGCTTCCATGCTGCCACCACTATTTTCTACAAGAATGTATGGCTTGTTTCCTTCATAATACTTGTGTAAGATGCATTGTCACTTTATTAACTTCTAATTGGTTTGATTTCCTAATCTCTTATTCTTATTTCTTAGAAGTGATTCTTTTATCTCTTGAAGCTATCTCACCATTTTATTTTTGCTGTTTTCTCCTTTTAAACTTTTTGTCACCCAAGACCAACTCCATTCCCTGCTCCATCAGCAGACCACCATTCTAATGGTTTAGATATGTATCTCTTTAATTGTATATGTCCTTTTAAACATGCTGTGCTATTTTGTGGGCATGAATGTGTAACTGATATAAATGCTACCGGTTTGTAGACTTCTACTTCTTGCTGTTTTTCCTCAGCTACATATTTTAGAACTCTAATTATATTGTTTGTCCATCTAGCCATTGGTCCCAAGTTCCATACTCTACACTCTATTCTATTTGATCTATTTGTTGCCTTATGACAACAAATATGCCACCACCACTAATAAGCCTGCAACAAATATATTTGCACACATTCTTTATGGAATTGCTTCCCCAGGGTAAGAAGTCCATGACTTTATAGACCATAGGAAATGTCATTGTTTAATGTCACTGAGTGCTGTAAAATTGCCCTCCAGGATGCCAGCTTCAATCCACATTCCCACAAGGGTCCCTATATTCTCATGCCCCGAACAATACTAGGTATTTAACCTATCTTCCGGCTGGTAAGTATAAAGTGATACTCCATTGTTTTTTTTAATTTGCATTTTTCTAGGCACCACATGTTTGAGCATCCCTTCCTTATTTGTTAGCTAGTTATGGAATTTCCTTTTTATTTCTAATCCTCATCCATCTTTCCATTGAATTTCAAAAACAGGCCCTGAACTTTCTTTTAATCATTTTCTTAGGCCCAAGATCTACTTTTACTCTGTAAAGCACTTTTTCACATTGATCTTCATTACTTGTTTTTTGAGGGGGGGGATGGACTGTGAACTCACTTTTCACAATAGAACTTTCCTGAATGTATCCTAAGCCTTGGTGGCTCACCAGAGTTTGGCTGTGTTGGTTCTTCATGGAGCAGACGTCATTATTATTAGATAGATTATTAGATTATTATTGAAACTCCTACCTGCTTTACTCCACATAGATTGTTTCACAGTGTTCAGTCCAAGGAAAATTCACTTTCTCATTTTGCAAAGTGGTTATGTATCAGTTAACTTTCTAAGAATATTTTTTCTATCATATCTCTGGGTATAAGAAGAGTTTAAACATGTACTCTTACCCATATCTTATAATTGGCCTTCTTTTTAGAAAATCTTTTTTTGTTGGCTTATTGACTTGTGCATTGTCTGTCTCTCATCTGGTAAATTATTAGCTCTGCGAAGGCAGAAATTATATATGTTTCACACAACACATCTTTGTATTCTTAGTACGTAAAACCACGTTGGTCCTTGTAGTTATCAACAATACTTCTCTTGATAAAAGAGTGAATAAAACATGTAGCTCAGCATCTCCTCCAGAGTGGGGAACTCAATGAATATTAATTCCTTTATTTTTCCTTCTTCTCCCTGATAGCCAGTAAAATCATCACAATAGTATACAGAATTGATTTGAAGGCTGATTAATAAAAATAGGGACAAAAAAAAAAAGTCCAAGGAAGTATACAAACAAGCCAGCAAATCTTTCTATTAGAGCATAGTAAGCTCATCATGAAGAAACCACAGGTTACAATGGCATCAGAGGAAGTGAAGTCTTATCACATGAGTAGCTAATAAGGACAAAGTCTGCAGAAGAAAAACTGAACATGTACCAAAAAATAAAAAATAAAAATAAAGTATCTCTATTCCTTTTCTTTTGTTCTATTCTAATAACACAGGGCATATCTGAGACCACCTGTTATCAAGATTAAGTGCTATCACCTTTCTTGACTTTCTACTGGTGTCTGTTCCAACCTATCTTCCCATATCCTGGCCACACTGCACTGACTATACCATCTGTAACTACTATCAACTAACTCTTTGGACCACCTCGTCTCTCCCTACTTTTCTACTTCCAGGACTCACTGGAGTCTTTATATCTTACCTTCACTCCGCCTATTCTTCACCTCCAATGTCGCAGGCTTCATACAGAGAACAGATATTTGTTTTATTTTTGATATTAAGTCCTATTACTATTACTGTCCTTTGAAAACACTAAGAATCTGACTTCGAATTCTCACTACTATTGTGATGACCTCACCAAAAAAAAAAAAAAAAAAAAATTCCAGACACTGATATCAAATTAATGCTAGAAAAGTTTTTTCAAATCCCACAAGATACAAATTATTTTGCAGCACCTTAAATGAATGGATTCTTATAAAGGACTATTGCCAAATGTCCTTTTGTAACAAAATAAATAAATAAATAAATAAATAAATAAAACATGTAAGTACATAGCATGAAAATATTTGTAGGTATCTCTAATAACATTTTTCCCCCATAAAGTTACATAATGAAGCACAAACTTTACTAATTTCATTAGGGATCTATTAAGCTAGCAGGACTCTAATACACATATGGAATAATTGTCTTCATCAACAGCAGGAGGACAATTTACCAGAAGAAGAAACCATTTAGATGGCACAATTAAGTTATATTTCTTCCCCTTTTGCTCCAGATAAATTAAAAGATAAGCATTAATGTTATTTATGGTTTTCAGAGTTCTCCATTATTTCCTTTTCTTGCCTAGTTTTACCATCACTTATTGTCAAGCTCCCTCTATATATCAGACACTCTCAGTTACCTATCTAACTGTCATTGTCCCTTTCCTCCTTCCTAATGAACAATCGTTCCTGCTCAAGGGCAGAAGCAGAGCCTGAATAATCTAGCCAATCCTGGTAGTTCCATTTCCCATTGGCATGGACACGTAATTTTGTCCAATGAGAGAGAAGAGTGAATCTACTGAAAGGCTTCTGAAAGAAGTCTCTGTGGTCAGAAAGAGAGACAAGGAAAGCATGGCCCCACTTCTGCTGCTGGATATCATGTTATCTCCACGTGATAACCTGGGACTATAGCAAACATCTTGTAACCATGTGGGAAAGAAGCCACGATAATGAAAATAGCAGAGACACAAGATAGAAGGAAACTGGGTCCTTGAGGACTTCACTATCTCCCCTAACTAACCAGTGCTGGAGCATCCCTACTCTACATGGCAAAATAAATTTCTTATGTTTGAAATTCCTGGGATTGGGGCTTTTCTGTTATATGTAGCAGAAAGCATTCTAACCAAATAATATAGTCTAAATATAAATTTTTTCATCATGAAATTTTACAGGACATAATTTGGATAGAATGGTTATGTATCAAACTGCTCAGTATTTATTTAATAGAGGGAACTTAGCACTATGATGAGAACTCTAACTAAATTATTTTTAGTACTTATCATGAAGCAATCCAATGCAAAATCATCAGAGGAATAAACTTGTCTTCAAAATACTGATATTGTAATACTGAAATGTTTTTCAACTTTAGCTACTAGAGATAAAACAATGATGTAAAGTTGTAGCAAGTTAAGGATTTCTAGAGCCAAAAAAATGATTTCCTTTCAAAAATGAAAACCAGGGGCGCCTGAGTGGCTCAGTGGGTTAAAGCCTCTGCCTTCAGCTCAGGTCATGATCCCAGGGTCCTGGGATCAAGCCCCGCATTGGGCTCTCCCCTCAGCAGGGAGCCTGCTTCCTCCTCTCTCTCTCTGCCTGCCTCTCTGCCTACTTGTGATCTCTGTCTGTCAAATAAATAAATAAAATCTTAAAAAAAAAAAAAGAAAACCAATATTTCTGTACTGATATATAAAATGTATAGGTGACATAAAACGTAGAACCCATTTTTTAGTAGACTCAGATCAGAAGCCATGTACATTAGTAGTCAGGCTAAGAAACTTGAACCCATTCCCCAATTCCTAAAGTTGCTATTCATTGGCCATTGAGCCCAACACGGATCAAATTTCAGAGATTCACAAAGAAAATTGAGCAGTAAAGACAGTTGCTCTTTGAAATTCTCACTTGTTCTCTTTACTGCTTATCATCAAAAATATCGCAGCTATGATTATTGACATTTAAAAGGTTATCATGAAATAGCAGCACTATGATGACACCATATGGGATTCTGAGTTACTAGCAGAAAATCCTGCAGAGTAAGACTGTAAAATACCATAAGAAGTGATCTAAGTGAGAGCTGGCAATGCTCGGCCACCAACTGTGTGACCTTGCTCATATTCCCATACATCTCTGATCTTCTAGCAAATAAAGACCTTTGCAGTCCTTCTCAGCTCTCACATTTCATCACCATTATTTCACAACCACAGATAGAAGATTGACATGTTTTCATTCATCCTAGGAAATGGGCTAAGTGTTTCATCTTCTAGGTCTCTTTTAATCATCCCCATAGCCCTATGAGGCAAGTATATTTTTCCCCCATTCTAAAAATTATAAAACTGAAGCTCAGAGAGGTTAAGGGATTTGCTCAGCACAACAGCTAGATCTTTTATAATTTCCTATTCCAGATCCCTTATTTCTAGTCAACAACAAACAATTAAGTACAGAATAACAAGTCTGAAACATTATGCACCACTGGTGTCACACTCAGCTCTCAAAACTACAGACACCTGAACTTGCCAATTCATCTTCTTAAAAAAAAAAAAAAGAAAAGAAAACCAGAAAAAACAATCATTATGTTATGTTTGTCAAGTACGAAATGGTAAGATCAACTTCTAATTTTAAATATAATTTTTAATCAATATGTATACTATGTTTGCTTAACTGAAGATAAATATCTGTAAATTTTTTCATCATACCTTAAAGGTACATTCGGCTTTCTATCCAGTCTCACTATAAATTCCACATGTTGAACTTTATGGTTAAAAACAAAAAGAAACTTTGAAATAATATATCATTTGATTTTCTGACTTTTTAAGTTTCTAGTTCACTTAACAGTTGGAATCTAACACATATATCATTTTATTTTGAAAAATTGTCTGCTGTAGACACCACCCACTTGCCGTTGTAATAGATAGAATTACTTACTGATTATATATACCCTTTTCAAAAGAAAAGAGGATACACAATTGCCTCCCACGACTGCAATAGCAAAATGGCAGCTACAATTGGCACCTAGAAAAACAATACATAATTGCCATCCACTAAACTAACAGAGAAAGAGGGAGGGGGACAGAGAGAGATTATAGGCACAATAGCCAAAGCAGTAGAGAATAAACAGCCCCTAGTCCTTATTCTGAGAAGATGAGAAAGAAGGCAATTTACACTCAGAAGTACCATCTCAGGAGAAATCTTTTGTTGAAGGATGACCCATTTTATGTCTTTTACAAGTTCCTTTTTCTCACTCTCCAGAAGAAACAGGAAAAGGTGAATATAAAATTGAAAAGCAGAAGGGGTTTAGCCAGTCCACAGACACCAGGAAAACATGATGATGACTTCACCAGTGACTATTATAAATGACTTTATATACAGTGAAATTTTGGAAAGTAAGACATGAAATTGATGTTTCCCTTGGAAGTTTATTTTTTCCTAGGAAATGAGATTTATACCCATAGTCAGTTATCACAGATTGGTGTGAATTACAAAGTTTAAATGGTCCAATAATATGGGTACTAAGCTACAAATTATTTCAATGTATAGATTTTAAGATACTTTCGTCTTCACATTTCTTACTAACGTTTATGTTTAATACTAAGTTTCATCAGGCATATAATTCTTTCCTCCAAATTTATCAGTACCTGAGAAAGAATAAGAAGAGGGCTAGGGCTGATGATTCTATTTTTACTAATAGAAATTTATGCCAATAAAAATGTGAGCTCTTAAACAGAGAGAGAGAGATTAAGGCTGATTCCTTCACTACTGATCAACAGCTGCAGGCCTGGTTGGGCTGGGTTTATGTAGATATTTTTATAAAAACAAATAAATACCCACATTTGCTGGGCTTGTTCCTATTTGTGGAGGAGGGGAAGGGGGAACACTTCTAAATCCCTTGGACACAAAGCCCAGCCAAGGCATGAGCAAAATTAGTATCAGTGCCAAAGCCATAAAAACTTCAACTCCATGTGTGTTATCTCAGCAGTATAATCCATAAAGGATGCGGTTTGCACAGTCTGCAGGAGCATGAATTGTGCTATAAGGGAACGGTATTTTTTTAAGTTACAGTAATCTGATGTTTGTGGCAGGGCTGGTAGATTGAAAATGTAGTAAAAGCCCATGAAGAGATAGTAATGTTTCTTTTTTTACAAAGAAACTCCATAAAATGAAAGAGACTGTGGTAAAATCCAACAAATTCTTAATACTCCAGTGACAACCCCTATTATAAATTAGGCAAGTATCTCACACAGTCTCATTCTGCCTTTACTTCATGTGTTTACAGAAAACAAACGGGCTGAGGGTTCATTCTTTTTTTTTTTATTAAAGATTTTATTTATTTATTTGACAGACAGAGATCACAAGTAGGCAGAGAGGCAGGCAGAGAGAGAAGAGGAAGCAGTCTCCCTGCCTAGCAGAGAGCCCAATGTGGGGCTCAATCCCAGGACCCTGGGATCATGACCTGAACCCAAGGCAGAGGCTTTAACCCACTGAGGCACCCAGGCACCCCTGAGGGTTCATTCTTATGAAAGTAAAGCTCTTGGCCTAACAATAAGGACAAACAACAATAGCAAAATAAATAAGGTTTACAAAGCATTTAATTTTTAAGGTTATCATCTTATATTCTGACATTTACTTCATGGGAAAAGCCTGGTGCCAGAATCTGAAAATACAATAGTTAGTACCATATACAAAGTCAAGTCCACAAAGGAACTGATAATCTCCCCCAATAGATCAGTTTAAAGGGTAACAAAAATCCTCACCAAGTTTACAGTTACATGTGCTACCTCTTACCTAATCATCAAAATAGGCCTTTAAAGAGAGATTGTTACCACTATTTGAAAATGAGGAACTAGGGCTCAAATAAATTAAGCAACTTTTCCAAGATTGCATAAGTAGCAAATTATGAAACAGATAGTAACTTAATTTTTCCAGTTACAAAATTCATCAACATACTTAACACATCATTCTTTTTCAAAGTAATCCATTCAGGGGAGAAAAAAAAAACAACACCAATTTTAGAGGTGTTTAAGGTAATCTGGGCAAATGCATCCTTCCCCAACATGCTTATTTACATGACAGTCCAAACAATGATCATACAGCATCATTAGCACCTCTAGACCAATGTGCTGATGACTGGAAAAATCAGAGTAGATTAATGGCATCACAGCATTGTCAACTTTTCCACAATGACAGTTTTCAGTTCTTATTGAAAATAAAAGCAATAGCAATATATCTAAGTACTTTTTTATGTCATAAAAGTGTTATCTAAGATATGAACCATTATCATTGTGAATGTTCCTTAGATTAAGACTCATGCTATCAATTTCTTCTATCTGGAAAAAAGTTTTAATTCTGAACAATTATCGTTCCTTAATTAGACACTGAAGACAGAGTTATACAATCTGTTTCTCTCTTTACTTGGCTACCTGGAAGCTAAGAACGAAGAGCCTATATTCAACTACGTGAGATTCTTCACTTCAAATTTTCTAGTAAAATATTTTCTTCCTGTTATGAGATTATGAGGTTGTAATGAGCAAACGGGATATTCATTCTTCTTCACTAGGCTTCTCTTCTAGCCCATTGGTTAAATACTGTGCTGGGAAAATACTCCCCCAAATTCTGACTTATTAGTTTAGGGTGGACGCCGTTAACACATCCCTCTCATATCAACGATTAAACAGAATGCCTAGGGTTACTGTAGGAATAGTTTCACCTGAGAACAAAACATCAGAAGCCCACTGTGTTGCTAACCATACTTTCTTGGAGCTTATTAAAATAAGGTATTCCTTGGGACGCCTGGGTGGCTCAGTTGGTTAAGCAGCTGCCTTCGGCTCAGGTCATGATCCCAGCGTCCTGGGATCGAGTCCCACATCGGGCTCCTTGCTCATCAGGGAGCCTGCTTCTCCCTCTGCCTCTGCCTGCCATTCTGTCTGCCTGTGCTTGCTCTCTCTCCCTCTCTCTCTCTCTCTCTCTGACAAATAAATAAATAAAATCTTAAAAAAAAAATAAAATAAAATAAGGTATTCCAGCAGATTCTAATAATCAGTCTACAAATCACCATACTTTAATGTAAGGGGGCTAACAGCCTAAGAGACACAGCATTTTAGAGTAGCAGAATATAGAGCATTATCAACTTCTTATAATACTCACCTTGCTATGGAGGAAAAAGGGTCATTCAACTCATTCCCTCAGTGAGGGGCAGAGCAGGGGCGCACGCACAGTTCCCTATTGCTATGTAGTAAGTGGTGGCATTTTTCTTGATTTGCTAAGTCATTTGCTGAGTCACTAAAGCTGCCAGGAGAGGTAAAAGCAAGTAAAGCTGAAAGCAGGCATGGCTAAGATTTATGAGAATCTCTTCAATCAAGAGGAAGTAGAATGGGTGCTCAACAGTGCATAAGGACCCTAAAAGCAAGAGGTCTCATCTTTCTAATCTTTGGTAGCAGGACAATTTACTATGGACAATTTACTGTGCACAACAAAGCTGAGCAGAGCCCCCAGAGGATCAATAACTATACTGCAGCTAAGACTCAGAACGTAGACTCTGGTCACTCAGAGAATCAATAATCAGGCTCACACAAGTGCAGCAGAGACCAACACCGAATGAATAGCAAGCTTGCCTCCCACTGATTCAGAGCCATATGTATGTAGATATTTCCAGCCATGCACACAGTCACAGTCTAGACACATCATCAGTCCATGGCAGGAATGGGAAAGCAGGCTCTGGAGGAAAGAAGGAGTATAGGAAAATAACCTTGAACATTTACACCCTCAGGAAACTCACTGTTACCTCTATTCAGGCTACGCTGAGCTTGAGACTGATCTTATAAATTGGGAAGTGGCAAAGATTTGGCTTACAAAAGAATTATAGGATTCAGTTGATATTTAAATTGGAACAACACAAAAGCTATCTGCTTAACAAGGATTAGGTGACTCAAGGCCAAGGTTAGTTCATGGAGAGCTTCAAATAAAAATGCTTCACATGTGCACATATCTAAGGGGTGATTATTCAACCAAGCTTCCTCATAGCTATTCTCCTTTTCCATTTATGCTTGCTAAAAGATAAACTGAGGCAAATTAAAATTTAAGAGTTTGAGCAAAAATTGTTTTGAATCAGGCAACATCCAAACTAACAGATAGAAAGGAGATCTGAGGAGGTATATCAAATGAAAAACTCTATAGGCAGAAAGGATCAGGAACAAGGAAGTTACACTAACAAAAGAGGAGGTTGGTTATTGCAAAGTTATTTTTCTTTAGGGGTCTATCAGTCTGCTGATCAAGTATTCTGACTTACTGGTTTAAGACTCCATTTCTTGGAAAGTTGCAGTTGTAATTAAGTCACTGTTTGGTGACATGGGCCACACCATTTGGGGCCTGTTGTCTTTCTTATTTCTAACATGCTTCAAGATTTTGGTCTCTTTTCTCATTATTCTTGTTTCAGGAGTTTGGATTTAGTTTTTATTACCTTTTAACTGAAAGCTGTTTCAAATGACTTTCGGAAGGTCATGATACATAAATAAGATTCTGACATTTATTTTGATTACTGATTAATTATGATTAATAATTAATAGTGATTAATAATGATTAATATGGTGTGTGACCAAAAAGCATCTATTGAACACATCAGTCTATTTCCTACAAAGTTATGCTCTTCTTCTTAACTCGGGATCTTGTATATAATAAAACACTATTTGCCTTTGAAGTTCTTGAGCTATTATACTCTTTAGTCAAGGACTCATTCTCTGCTTTAGACAAATCTATATTCAAATATATATTTTACGTCAAACAAGTTGTGTGTTTTGGGGTAAGATATTTAACCTAAGATTCAGTTTCTTCATCTATAATCAGGAAACTGGTAAGCACCTAACTAGGTTGTAGTAAAGATCATACATTAACAGTAACTGTGAGAAGTCTAGTCTTTTGGACAGTAGTAAGTGCTCAGTAAAATCAAATATAAGTTGCTATTATTTCTTCCATTGAGACAGCAATAATCCAAAATGAGAGAACATAGGTTTTAAAAATCTGTATGACAAGCTTTAACAGTGGAGAATATAAAAATCTAAAACATAAGTAGAAGACGGAAAAAATCTTGGGTCTCTCAGTCTAACCTATGGTGCCCTGAGTCATGTGAATTTGTGTAGATTGCCTAGTGTCTCTATGTCTTTGGTCCTATTCTGCAAGCTGGGGTTGAAGTTAAAGACCAATGTGAGAATTAAATGTTATGAAATCTACAAAGTGACTACCAAAATGTTTGGCACAGGGTGGGTGCTCAGAGCCTGAGAGCTACTACTTTTACCTGTCAAAAAAGATCTCTTTCCCCAAAAGTTAAAAAGGGCTATAGCATACCTGGATTAAAATGTAAATGTGAAGTCTTAATTATTTAAATGTTCAGGGGAAGTCAATTATATTTCCATTAAAATGCAAATCTACATTTGAATTCCTGCAGGGATATATTACAAAGAGGAATGGGCTGCAGAGTGCAGGGACAGGAGCTGTGGCATCCCTGTGACTGGATGATAGGAATGAGGGTAAAGAGTCCGGTCGGTGCTGTACTAAGCTAATGTGTTTTTTGAGAAACAAAAAAAGAGTGAAAGAAGTAGAAGCTAACAAGGACGTGCTCCAACAACTTGGGAATTGACAAGGGCTAGAGAGACAAAGAAAAGTTAGTCTTCCTGCAGCCAATTAGCTCCTCTGGGAACGCCGGGAGAGACTGGCTCACTTGGAGGGAATGTCAAGAAGTGGGCCTGCTTGTCACCACCAGTCCAAAGGGGTAACAAGCAACCATGACCTTTTTTAGCTTTGGCTCCTCACACAAAAAAAGCAGGTTGAAGGTGATACACTGTAAGTTTCTTAGGGATGCCTTAACAAATTACCAAAAACGTAGGTACTCAAACCAACAGAAATTTATTCTGTCACAGTTCTGGAGATGAGAAGTGCAAAATAAAGGTGTCAACAGGGCCACACTGCCTCTAGAGACTCTAAGGGAGAAGTCCAACAGCTTTCCTTTATTTCATCCTGTCTCTGTCCCTTTTAGTACAGGCTGGCAGTGTGTCTACTGAAGCAATACTCTCACAAATAAGACAGCTCTCCTGTGTACACCAAGGGGATTCAGGTCATAGACAAGTGGGTCCTCCACAGAGCTTTCCTGGATAACTCCGTCTCTGTTTTCTGTGTGAATCCATGAGCAACACATTGTAATCTCTTCATGATTACATGAACCAAAACATGGTGCAGCTACAACTTTGCTTCTCTCCAGAGCATGCTTTCCTAACATTAGCATTTTTTATAATCTGGATGGGCTACAAATTTCTCAAATTATCAAGTTCTGGGTACTTTTGCCTTAATAGTTATTTCCTCAATTTCTCTCTTTCCTCTTGCATTTCACTGTAATCAGAAAAAAGAAACCTGGCCATACCTTCAACACTTTATTAGAGACCTCCTCAGCTAAATATCCAAGGCCTTCACTTGCAAGTCAAGTCCTATTTTGCCTACTACTAGAGAACACAATTAAGTCAAGTTCTCTTCCAGCTGTATAAGATCACTTTTCCTCCAGTTTAAAATAACGTGCTCCCCCATGTCCTTCTGAGTCCTCATCAAAAACACTTTTAACGTTCATATTTCTATCAGCACTCTGCTCCTGACAATATAGGTATTGTCTAAGAAATTTTCTCATTCGTGGTCCTTACTTCCTTTTGAGCACTGACTGGAATCTAGGTTTTTTTCTATTATGTACCTGAAAATTCTCCCAGCCTCTACCCATCACCCAGTTCTAAACCCTTGTCCACACTTAATAGGCATTTGTTATACTAACAGCCCACTTCCCAGGAGCAAAATCTATATTCGTTTCCTGTAGATGCTGCAACAAATTATCACAAATTTGGTGAGTTGAAGCAACAGAATTTCATTCTCTCACAGTTTTAGAAGACAGAAGTCCCAGATCAAGGTGTCAGCAAGGGCTTGCCCCCTCTGAAAGCTCTATGGGAGAACTGTGCCCTTGCCTTGTCCATCTTCTGATGACTATCAGCACTCCTCGGCTTCCTTTCCTTGAGGCCATGTTACTCCTATCTCTACATCTATCTTCACCTGCCTCCTGCTTTTGTATATACTTACAGTGCACTGTAATGTGATTACCTGGAAAAACCATACCCCAAGGGCCAGGTCTGGGGTGGGTGGAGGAGCGGGACATATAAATGAAAGGGAAATAAGAACAGCGAACGCCCAGCTAAGATTGGTCAGTGTCCAGCTGTCTGGACACTTGAGCAGCAGGAAAGAGCACTTGTGCTTTACTGTATCCTATCTTCATGTGATCACTGTGGCACCAGAGACCATAGCCATGTTTAGTTGTATGCTTCAGCCACTGTTTATGTCTAATATGTGGACATCAGGAAAGGGTGATAAGGAAAAGAGGGCTGCAAGGGAGCAAGACTGAAATGTGGAGAGGTCTAGAACTTGGAGGAATGCATGTAATGGGGCAATGAATCCCCCTGGGCTCACGCCCTGGAATGGTGGCAAAAAAAAAAAAAAAAAAAAAAAGTGATAGGTGATATTCAGAGAGCTAAAGAAGAGAACCCACCTCGTTTGACATGATTTCCTTTTTTCAATACAGCATCTTCTGTTCCTAGCTGAGCAGCTTGGCAAATTTTCAGTTAGAGCTCTCTGAACTAGAACTGTGCCCAAATATGACCTGCCCTGTGAAATCCCTGCCTCCTGGCAAACTGCTGTACTACTCAGCTTCTCAAGGTACTGCTGCTCTCCAGGGTTTCTAAAATCAGATTTTTGTGATTCTTACTCTACAACCTAAGCTGACCTAAATTGATGATGTGTTCCTGTACTGAAAGTTGGAGAATATTATTTTCTGAAGAGGAAAACCAATAAACTCTAAGAGTTAATAAGAAAATTAATACCTAAATGACCTTGAATCTTATAAATAAATGTCTTTTTAAATAAAAGAAATAGTTTTCTCCTAGGTCTCTGAAATTTCAGTCTAGCATAGGTTTTTATGGTCAATTTATAAAGCTACTAAAATAGAATTTACTGAGAAAGCAATAGAACACAAACTCAATTAAGGTAACACAGTCATCTCCCTTAGTATGTAAAGCAAGTACATCAAAAGGCAACTCTACAGCAAGATGTAGGAGCAAGGTCATATCTTCCGAAGGCTAAATTAAGATAAATTTCAAAAGCTCTCTCCTTAACACCTTGCTAAGGAAAATTGCATTTCTTTCTACTATATTTACTAAAGTTGCTGTGCTTCCTGCCTTTAATGACCAACCTCTTTGACCAGGCTCTGCTGAAATCTCATAAAGATGAACTTCAATTACAAGCACAGCACAGTGCCAAGGTTACATAAGCTTACTGCGAACAGCTCTTCAGGGTCCAACGCTTGGGTGAGGGAGCCACCTCTCTACTTTAGCTCTATTTCAGAACTACCCTTGAATGAACTGATCAAGGGATATTATTTTCGTTAACATTTTTCTTTTCATCATCTATATATTTTTTTCAATGCATACAGAAAGAAGATCAAAAGAGCTGAGGCTTCTTCTTGTCTGTTTGAATTACCCTGAGTACACTGAATGACCTTGACTGATTTCTAATGTTTGTGCTGGCTTAGCACAAAATGGGTGCTTCCTCTCTATAGAAGCAGTCCCACAGCACCTGAGGAAAGTAAGTGGGTATGCTGATAGGTATTTTATCAGCTGAAAATATAACAAGATTCATCAGTTTTCAAGCATCTTATGTACAATACGAGATTAAGACAGATATTATAGAAGTAGACTTGGATGTCAAAAAGCCTGGGTACAGAATCAAGTCTTCATCAGAGTCCTTATCCTTAAAAAACAACTAAGCAAATGCCTGAGACACCAATTGATATGCCTATAGGTTGTCAAATATTTGCTATCAGTTTAAATATGCTGGGGTATTCAAGTCTCACTTGACTGTTGCTGACCTAATATTTCAAACTTAATCTCCCTTATTTTCTTCGATGGTCCTAAGCCATTAGACCCTGAAATACAGATCTTCTTATACCTACCCTTTACATTAATTTCTTCACACTGCTGGTTTTTAAAGTCACTCAAGTAAAAACAACAGTGAGCACAAAGCCATCACCAAAAAAAGAGTAACAATAAATACACCTGACCCTTGAACAACATGGGTTTTCACTGCCCAGGTCCCCCTAACAGGCAGATTTTTTACAGTACAGTACTATAAATGTATTTTTTCTTCCTTGTGATTTTTTTTTTTTTATTTAAGTAGGCTCCATGCCCAGTGTAGAGCCCAACATAGAGCTTCAACTCATGACCCAAATACCAGGGCCTGAGCTGAGATCAAAAGTTGGATGCTTAACCAACTGGGCCACCCAGGCATCCCTTCCTCATGATTTTCTGTTTTTTTTTTTTTTTTTTAAGATTTTATTTATTTATTTGACAGATAGAGATCACAATCAGGCAGAGAGAGAGAGGAGGAAGCAGGCTCCCTGCCAAGCAGAGAGCCCGATGTGGGGCTCCATCCCAGGACTCTGATCATGACCTGAACAGAAGGCAGAGGCTTTAACCTACTGAGCCACCCAGGTGCCCCACATATTTATAATTCTTAATTCTTCTTGGTAACGAAGACTCTAATATGATAATTCATTTATATTTCCAAAATAATCTTACATGCAACTCAGTTTAACCCAAACTCCAGGTTAGATTTCAATTGCTCACAGAAGAATATACCCTTCAAATTCACATTTAAGAATGAGACTATATGTTTAATCAACCTGTGAGCAAGAATGAAGTAGGGAATGCTATCCTGGACTCTAGACTATAATTTGTACTTTGAAGATCAACCTGACAATAATTACAAAGGCTGACCAACTACCTTTGTAAACGTTGTGGGGATAAAGATAATATCTAACATATTTGGCCTCTTAACAAAACAAAACAGTTAAGTTTTCTTTTCCCCCTACAGCAGAAATCATTCTATTCCCAAGTTTCTTTCCTGTCTACTCAACAAAGAATCTACTGTGGCCTCCTACAAAGTCACATATGGTTTCTACAAGGGCTAAAAGATTTTTCAGAACTGCCCCAGGAAAAGCAATGGTACCATAATCCACTTAATTCTCCTAAAGTCACAATCTAAGAGTCCTCATGCCTTCCTAATTAATGTGTTTACCTCTTTTACTTACTCTCTGGATAAAATACAAATTCCTTACAAAAAATCAAACAGCAAATCTAAAATATACAATCTCAAGAGTAATTGGTTTTTAAGTATTTAATGTCTTCTAATATGTTATAAATGTGGACAAGAGAAAAATAGAAAACTAATTACATTCCCATTACATAAAAGTCTCTGAAAGAATATTCAACATATAAAACAAGTGTGAGGCAAAATAAATTGCTATAAAAGATAAAATAGAGAATTACAATAACACATTTTATAAGCAAGGCATGGAAGACGTGGAATACTGAAAACAGGTATGTTTTGGACCAGACAGCATGATTAGGCAGGCAGTCCAATATCTGTGATTCAATGTCAATAGAGATTTTTCTTTTAATTCTATACTTCACAGAGATTTCAAATGTATAAATATATCAGCCAAGGAAAGAACCAAAATGCATAATCTCTTATTCAAGAGAAGATGCATCTTGCACAAAGACATTTTATGCCTCCCCAAGAAATATTCATTTAATTCACATTTTAAAATAATTTTTCCTGTATTAAGTAGAAAGGCAGTGTTGTAATTAACTATGAGCCCAAAGTAGGAAAAAAGTAGAGAAGAGGTATTGGATAAAAATAACCAGCTCGTCTTCCAAATTCAGGGAAGGTTCTCAACATGAGAGACAATCCCATTTTTTGTCTAAGATCCTTTTGGGAAGTGTTAAAAGAAGAGCAGTCCAATGATGACCAAATCAATTCCAATCTAAATATCAGTCTCTAAAGAATAAAGAAAATATGATAGAAACATGCTGAAAATGCCATTCCAAAAAAGAAAGTACATAATTTCATCTTCATTATGAGAATCTCAGATTAGCTCAGAGGGAACAGTTTAAGTCTATAAACCTCTAATGGTTATGAGAAATAAAATTTCTTCTGAAAATTTAACAATACTACATTAGCTTGGCTTTTCCAATTTACTTGAACTACCTGTTATTATTCTAATTTTATTTTAATCTAATTGTTTGCACTTTATTGAAGAAGCCTTTTGGTGCTAAGAAGGGAGTAAGCATTATAAATGGAGGAGTTAATCTTAAATTTAGGGTTATTCTTAACGTTTCCCAGAAAAAAAATGCATATTCAAAGTTTTGTCATACCTTTATAGGCCAACTGCATAATGCCTCATATACATTTCATCAAAACATAAGCATTTAATGGAATGTGTCAAAACAAATTTCTTCAGCTTGGAGTGAAGAACTCCATCAAAACTACAATGATGCCACCGTGTGGCACAAAGTGTGATCTCTTAAAACCTAACATTCTGAGTAGCAGCATATCTAAAAGCCACAGCAAGAAAATTCACAATTTAAAGGCCGGATTTATTGAGTGGGATTCTGTTATTTCTAAGAGCTTGCTGTGTGCTTTTGGCTCATTTGTGACTTCTTGCTTAATTCTCACATCTTCTCTGAATTCATTTACAATCCGTCTTCCCCCCATTCATTCAACATTTATTGAAAAGTCAACCCTAGAAACACAGGAACTCACAGGATAAACATTGTCTCTACCTTCACTGTGCTTAGAGTCTCACAACATTTTCACCAAATTTGTTGATTTACAGTTCAACTAAAAAAACTCTTTTTAAAGCTCTAAATTCCAGTTCCATGGAAGATTACGGTATCAAAAGCATCTTTGCACTCAGTCCTGACATCTGTATGTATGAAAGCACTTCTGTCATCTGCAGCCTCCTGGACAAGCGCACAGCAGGTCTTTAGTCAATACTAACAAATCACCGTGTATTTTTTGTATTACTATTAGGCAATTAAAGGTGCAAACGAATAATGTGCTTTTTAAAAACGGTCTGTTGCCACCTAAATGACATTTCAAAGTGGTATCGATTTCAGAAGAGTAGCAAAAATAGGTCATTTTAGCAAAAGAAATTCTGCTTTAAGTGGATCTCAGTGAACATGCACCTATTATCCTACATATCAAAATAACCAATTTTAGGCACTCAATGAATCTTTTTCATTAAAGTAATTCAAAACTCTACTATTATTAGAATGCCATTATAGGAACTCAAAATACCACCATCAATCAAATTTCAGCAAAATGGCAACAACAACACAGAATCAACAATTAAGCCACAACACATTCACCTGAAAACTCACAACCTTGAGACACTGGGGATAGAATTCTTCTTGGCCAACTAATTCTTGAAAACCTTTCTCAAGATAATTCAATTTCAAGTTAATACCCCTTCAACAAATGGTTAGAGGAGAAGCCAAAATATCACTGACGTGACAATTATAAAATTAAATGCTACAACCAAAACACAAAGATACTAGGACAAAAAGCTTCCATTTCATTTTCTGAGTACTCCCTAGATCATAGGAAAACTTCTCCTCTGATAGACACTATGGACTATATATTTCAGGAGGCTGGGAGTGAATGTTAGAGAAGAAATCCCTAAACAACTGGAGCTTTACCAAATCTATAGACAAGCTATGCAAACAACAAATGTATATATATATACCTTTGCAAAGTCGATTACGCAAATGATGAAACCACCTCTTTTCCTTTGCACTGTCTTGCATCATTATTGCAACAGGTTTTTCAGTCACCCAGGATTAAAACCAGGGAGGTAGCCTTGACTTCTACTTCTTCACCATCTAAACCCAATCTGTTTGGGGTTTGTTTGAATTTACCCTGGAATTGCTTGAGAAGGGGTTTATGAGAGCATGAGCTATGGAACCATACCACCCAGGTTCAAATTCCACTCCCACTGCTTTTATCCATGTAACTTGGGTGACTCACTGTCATTTATGAAAGGAGGACAGGAGGGGTGCCTGGGTGGTACAGTCAGTTAAGCAGCCGACTCTTGGTTTCCACTGGGGTCATGATCTCAAGAGTCATGAGATCCAGCCCCTTGTTGGGCTCTGTGCTCAGCACAGAGTCTGCTTGAGATTCTCTCTCTCCCTTTGCCCCTTCCGCTCGTGCTTGAGCTCTCTCTAAAAAAACAAACGAACAAGTGATTAAAAAAAAAAAAATCTTAAGGAAAAAAAAGAAAGAAAGAAAAAGAAGAGAAGAAAGAAATAAGTACAGGAGTATTTACCCTATAGAGTTGTGAGGATTCAGTGGGTGAGAAGTGCTTAGAACAGTGTTTACCGCACAGGAAGATGTATAGAGACCCTGGCTCTGATGATTATCCCATACATTTCTTCTCCTTAGTCTTGGTCATACCCTTCCAGGTCCATTCTTCTTTCACCTCACATTTATAGTTGTCTGCAATTCCTTCCTCTCTAAGCCCAGCATCTTCCTCTTGCTTTAGATTCTCAGTGGGCATTAGTGCCAGGTGATTCTCGCTAAATTATTACTTTTTGTCATTTTGCTCAAATCTCAATGGTATCAGATAGTCTTTATTTCTACAAACTGTCTATCTTTTTTTTTAGTATTTGGTGAAATCCCACTTAGCCTTTTATGCAGTAATTGCAAAATGAACGAAAATTCAAAGGAGAATCTTCAGGAAACTTTTATCAAGCTATATAGGCCACTTTCCCCTCCTCCCATAAGGAAATCCTTGGGACAGCACCTCTCGTTCAATTCTTTTTTTTTTTTTTTTTTTTTTTTCTTATTTTAGTAAGAGAAAGAGCATGTGTATGCATACAAGAGTGGGAAGGGGGATGCAAAGGAAGAGAGAGAGAGAATATTAAGTGGGCTCCAAGTTCAGCATAGAGCCCAATGTGGGGTTCAATCTCACCACCCTGAGATCATGACCTGAGCCAAAATCAAGACTTGGATACTTAACCAACTGAGCCACCCAGGTGCCCCCAAATTATAATTTTTAAAATTCATATTTATGTCAAAATTTTCCTGTATATCTATTCCCCCTCCCCCCATCAAAGTCTGTAAATTCTTTAGTAGCAGAACCATCTGCTTTTGCAACTCCTCCCACAACATTTAGCTGAGTCCTCGGTAAGTAGAAGACCTAGAATTTGTGGAGTATTTAGGAAAATGGAATATTGAATAATGCTAATAAATACCAAGTTGGAAATGGCAAGGTTAAAATTTTTGATAATCAACTAATAGCACTCCTTTTCACCTGGTAGTCTTCTGTTTCTGCTTCCTTACTCTTTAGTTTTTCTGCATTTTATTTTCCAAAAACCTTAGTCCCTATGAGAATTTAGATGTTTAGGAATTTGGAATGTAGATATATCTAGAATGAAGAAGCATATTTATTTTCTACAAAAAAACACAGGTGAGACATTCCCAACCCTACCTGACTCAAAGTAACACCCCTACCTCTCATGAGAGAAAGGAGGTAGAAAGGAAAAAAGGATCAGAGATGGCTGTGAGTCCACAGCAAGAGCCATTTGCTGAAACAACCAAGGGGGACATCAAGGCTAGACCCAAGAAAGGAAATCGTTCTATGAATCATAGGTGAATGGAGCCACTGACATTCACAATGTCCTACATTTCGACATCTACAGAGAAGTCAGAGATAGTGAGAAAGCAAAGGGCCAAAGTAAGATAGTAATGGTAATCTGGGTAGATACAGAATTTTATGATCAAAGAATGTTTTTCCATTGTCTTGACACAGCTAATGCCTTTTAGATGGTAGTAAGCAAGGAATGAAAATCTGGGGTAGATCTTCTGCCCTTACAGAAAAGACCATGGTTAGATTTCAGGGGTTTTTAGAAAAATGAAATTATATTTCTTGCACCTCTGAATTTTGGAGCTGAGATTCAATCCTGCTCCTTAAGATTTATAGATACGGTTGTGAACAAGTTTATGTTCTATCATTATTTATAATGACATTATGCAAGTGACAAGCAAGTTAAAAGCATCATCTCATTTGATTCCCCAGAAAACTATGAAGAAATTGTTTGCCATTTTGCCATTTTACAAATGAGGGAACAGACTGAAGAAATTAAATAACATGTCCATCATTATTTATAGAAGGCAGAACTTGGATTCAAACCTGTTTTATTCCAGAATCAAAGCTCTTCGCCATCCTCCCTCCATACTTCAGATTCCATTATAAGTTATTGATAAAAATTTCTACACTGGTCACCTACCCACATACATTAGTTCTTACCTATTATGCATTGCTTTCTTTTATGGGACTACCATAAATATTATTAGTAGATTTGTGTCTGAGAGATAGAATTTTCTGGTGGGAAGCTATAGTCAAAAAGGTATAATTAAACCCTAAACATCCAAGTAAATGTGTTCCAAAGAATTTTATATAAACAGTAGGCTCCAACTGGCTCCTTGGGTTGATTGATACAATGCTAAAATGCTATTAACAAAATATTTTTTTAATTACTAAAGACAAAAATCATTTTATCTAGAACTGTGCACTAATAAACTATCATACAATTTACTCTTTATGATAATGTCATGGGATCGGTATTACATACAGTTTGTATGGATACCTAGGAATGAGGTTCAGATGAGGATCAGAAAAGATAAATGAAAACCTGTGTTAGTACCATATTTGATCAGAATTTTAGAATAGCTATAATTAATACAAATACTTAGTATCTAAGTAACACATATTTTACTATTATGAAAGGAAAAAAAAATGTATCAAGTATGGGGACTCCTCTAAATGTTTCTTGTCCCATGTTTCAAAAAAGTAAAACAGATGTAGAACATCTAGACATTTTATTAATTCATAAAAACTACTGAGCAAGACCTGAGGACTTGTTCTTGGTGTCTTATTTGGGTATTCCTGATTATCGTTATTACAGAAGCTCTTAGTACAGGCTGAACAGGCCATAGGGTGGCATTCCACAATTGAGATTACTTTTACCTTTTTTCACAGGCCAACTGTAATTTTTTTAAGGGTAAATTCATAGAAAAAAGGTATGCTACTTTACCTCACCTTACCTCCACAAATGCCTACCCGAAGTATTCAAAGAAAAGGCATTCTTTGAACTATAAATCAAATCAAATTAAATCCTTTGTACTCTCAAAGGAGCTTCACAGGATCAGATAAAATGACTCAATGATTAACTAGTCCCTCCTCCTTCATGAGGCAAGAACTCCCAAGTATAATATCCTTAAATTTTAATCCATTCTCTTCCAATATACTGCCTGTGATGGATATCTCATTGCCCTTTTAGGGATGCAAAAATTACCATTCTTCACATTGTAACAAGAATCACCCTACCCTAACTTTCAGGTACAGTGAGCATTTAGAAAGCATTCACAGTACCTCACACAGAGAAGATACTCAACAAATATTTACAGGTGAAAAGAACAGTGACTGGGCCCTTTTCTCTCCTCTATAGCCACAGAATAAACTTATTGTTTTACATAATAATCCTCTAAGTAATTGAGGGGAGTGCTATAAATCTTCACCCCTCCTCCCCTTATTTAAGATTTTATTTATTTATTTGAGAGAGAGTGATGGAGAGAGAGAGAGAGAGCACAGGAGCAGGTCTGAGGGACAGAGAGAGAGAGAGAGGGAGAAGCAGGCTCCCCACTAAGCAGGAGCCTGAAGATGTGGGGCTTGATTCCAGAACCCTGGGATCATGACCTGAGAGAGAGAGAGAGGGAGAAGCAGGCTCCCCACGAAGCAGGAGCCTGAAGATGTGGGGCTTGATTCCAGAACCCTGGGATCATGACCTGAGCCAAAGGCAGATGCTTCACCGACTGAGCCACCCAGGCATCCCTTCAACCCTTCTTTTAAATCTGGTTAGACTTCATCGGGGAATGACCTCTAACACCTCAAAGTTAAATTTTCTTGGGAGCTCTTCCTCCCTCTAAGTTTGATTTGTGGGCAAAAATTTGGTGACCTTTAAACAATTAGTTTAAATTAAAAAAAAATTTTTTTTTTCTACAGTGAGTGAGTACACCTCTTTTCAGTTCATCCTTTTTACTAATTTAATAGATCATTAATTCAAATTTTCATATATTAGTATACATAGTGGAGAAAAAATGTATATGTTTACATGTAAAAAGTAAACAAAAGATTATATATACACATATAAATCTATTACATATCACTAAATATATATTACATGCAAAGTATATATTACGTTGTATTATACTGTATATATGAATCTATAAATTAGATTATGTCTATCTTATCTAGATGAAGTATTAATCTCAGCGTTGACAGAAAACAAAAGTTTTAAATAACTAGAAGTCAGATTCCAACTTACAGTAACCTCTAACCTCCTAGTATCTTTAACGGAAAATGAATGTATCAAATCACATCACTTTCAAACTAAAGTGAAACTTAGAATCAAGATACTGATTTTATAGCTAAAAACAGGGCTCACAGAGGTTCACTGATAGGAAGTATTACAAATAATTTAGTAATGGAGCTGGAACTCAACTTCAAGTCTGAACTCAACTTCAAGCCCACTTGGCCATTAATATTTCTGCTATGATATTAAACAATCATTGGAACACAAATGTATGTGTAGACTAAAATTCAGCATACTGAAAATGTGCATGCCAGATGACTAGCTGTAAAAGAAATGAGTGACTGAAAACTAAGTTATTTATTCATCCTACTTAATGCCAAAATCATGGAAACAGCAGATAGTATAATGTGGCATTTACAGCAATCATCTCTAAAAAGTCCTCATTTGTCTTACCAGAGTGAGATGAAGCACTTTACACTATTGCACTGTAGGACAAAAAGAATTTCTCACCTGCAGATTATAATATGAGGATAGTGATAACAGAAAAGAAGGTATTTTGTGCACATCTGTAAGAGGAAAATATTCAGTAGCAGTGCATTAATCAATATCAATTGGATATGGTGAGCCAGTAATGCATACTTTATTTAACCACTTAACATTTGACTCCAACCATGCAGATTCTTACTGTTAAATAAACTTGGAACTCTGCACAGCTCATAAATATAATATTTCCTTGCATGTGCAATAGACTGTTTTAAGTTAACACATTTGCAAGCAACAATCCTTTACATTTTGCTATTGCTTGTTAAAAGCCAATTCCGTGGCATCCATATTCAGCAGTTAAAAGGGAGAACAAAATATGGGCAATTCTAATACCACTCAAGACAATCAAACAAATGTCAGTGCTTACTTGTAAATGAAAAGGGGAAGTTTGCTTGAACTTCTGATTGTGTAATTTACAATTTGAGGTGCAGAAAAAGGGGCCATGTCCACATCCCTGGGTGCAAGGCTCCTGCACCAAGGTATGTATAAATCCCACTTGTCTCTTTTTTACATCCAGGGATTTGCATGTACCACAGATTTACTAGAGTGTGCAAATGTGTGTGGAGGTGGCGGGTGGGGAGCACAGACACGTAGTGATGAAGAAGATGTGGGCAAGCCTCGGGGAAGGGAAATGGTCTAGTGTACTGTATGCATTGGAGGGGAATGGCTGCTAACCAGAAGCTTGTGTTTGGATTACATCTAAACCATGACTGCTCAATAAAGCACTCTACTCCAGAAACATTCAGGTTCCACTCCCTCCCTCCCTCCAAGTCAATGGAAAAGACTCTTCTTAAAATATTTGACCTTGGGGTAAAAACTTATAATTTCTGGATTAGGCTGCCCTGTATGAAGCTGCCCTGGGGCAGAGATCAGAATAAGTTTCTGTTTCCAGACTGCTCATTTGGTGAAGAAATGGTACCATGGAACTGAGCCACTGTGGGATAAGAGATACTGAGAAGCAGCAGAGGTTGATCTTTCTCCCAGAGAAGCAGGGGTTGTGGAGAGATGGTACCACTCTTGCTAATAAAACTAACTGTAAAATCTCTGTGACCTAAAGACTGAGCTCAAGTATCCCACCCTTGCTGTTACAGAGTAACATCCGTTCTTCAGAGGTGATCACAGTCATTAGCACAGTTTGCCCAGTATTTCTTGTTCTGCTGCCTTCTGGTAGAATTGCATTTCCTGGTCCCTCACTGTTTGGAGGCACTACCTGACAACTTTTGATCAGTGGGGTGGGAGAGGAAAGGACATGTATCAGTTCTAAGGAAGAGCATTTAATTGCCAGCATGACACCCACAGAGCTCTCTTTCTTCCAATATATTCCTAAAACCAAGGAGAATATAGACACAGAGGGAGAATAAGGTTAGGGGATTATTTTATTGCTTTGAGACTTGAGGACTGTTTGTTACTTCCATATGGCTTAGCTTTCCTTACTAATACAGAGGGCACTTTGTTCTATATTAAACTAAGATTCCATACTTTATGATCCCTACACCCCAAAAGATCAGTTCTTTCAATTTGCACCCTCAGTCACTTCCTACACTCAAGGCAACATTTAGGGGACTGAGTCAGACTAGCTTTTCAGCACCCAGCACTTCACATACTCATCTCAGAGTCAGGACCACCCCCACTGACCTAGTCAGGACTAGATCCAACCTTTCTCTTTGCTCACAATAACACCATCAGGAACACTATTGTCCCCCCTTATGTTGGGACTTGTTTGGAGCCTCCCTAAAAAATAATGATGGAGGGGCGCCTGGGTGGCTCAGTCATTAAGAGTCTGCCTTTGGCTCAACTTATGATCCCAGGGTCCTGGGATCAAGCCCTGCATCTGGCTCCCTGCCCCACAGGAAGCCTGCTTCTCCCTCTCTCACTCCCCTTGCTGTGTTCTCTCACTCGCTCTGTCAAATAAATAAGTAAAATCTTAAAAAAAAAATAATAATGATGATGGATTTCCCTTACCCCTTCCCAGGTCCATAACAACACATGGAGGAGCCAGTGTCCATGGTCTAGAAAAAAAGTCTCTCCCCAATCCCCAAGGGTAGAGTTCCATATATATATATGAATGACTAAGAGAGATCTGCTCCAAGGAAAAGTTCTAATAGTTTAATCACCTTTATTTGTTTTCTATATACAAGAGCAACTCCTTTTGTTCAAGAATGAAAGTTTAATCTATGACAGAATACCTTAACACACTGAATTTTTTGACCCTGTGTTTTTTTCTGGTTTATTTTCATGTACGACTTTCAATGCAATCTTCACTAGACAGCCAATGACATGAAAGTCTTTTATGTATATGTATATACATGTACATATGTGTATGTATTTTCTGATTCTTCGTCTTCCCTACCCAATGATACTGTGTCTGGGTCGAAAATCAAAAAGACTCTAGAAACTGAATATTTTTGCAACTCAAAAGGTGGCAAAAACCTCACATGAACTGATGTAGGGCTATTTACAGTCTTTATCTCAGTATGAATTATTCATGTTTCAGTGTGGAAACAGTAATTAATCTAGTTACAGAACCCCACTGGAAGCATTATGCGATATACAGTTATAAAACACCTTACCATTCAGAAATATGAAACACATCTGGTCCTGAGAATTCCAGATAATGGGTTGTGAACCTGTATTTCCCATGCCAGCTGACAGCCTTCAGGCCATTTTCATGGCAACAGCAGCTCTCCATTAGAAACCCCCATTAAATCTGACTGCAATTGCATAGACACACTCTGTAACTTTTGACCTTTAAAATTCCAGAGATAGTTAACCCACTCTTTCTGGGTCCTAAATGATCCATTCCACAATCATAATGGCTTCAGACTATGTGGCATGGTAGACAGAATGATGGCCCCCAATGATGTCCCATCCTAATTCCTAGAACCTGCAAATATGCTCCTTAAATGGCAAAAGAGACTTTAAATATCTGATTAAGTAAAGGACCCTGAGATGAAAGAGTATACTGCATCATCAAGTGGGTCCAATGTAATAACAAGGGTCCTTATGAGAGGAAGCCAAGAGTCAGAATGAGCTCTGATGGCAGAAGCAGAGGTCAGGGAGTGTGTGAGAGTGAGTGAGAGCAATTTAAAGATGTTACACTGCTGGATTTAAAGATGCAGGAAGAACCTACAAGCCAAGAAATACAGGCAGCCTCTGAAAACTGGAAAAGCCAAGAAAACATATCCTCCCTGAGAGCCTTCAGAAGGAACTCAGACTGGTAGACACCTTCATTTTAACCCAGTAATTTCAATTTCAGACTTCTGACCTCCAGAACTTTAAGAGGATAAATTGTGTTGTTTTAAGCCATTAAGTTTGTAATAATTTGTTATAGCAACAAAAGAAAAATAATACAGTGGGAAGGCAGTTAGGAAAGGCAGTTAAAAATGCCAACATTAACCACCAATGTGTAGCCAGCCTAAGCCAGTAAGAGACTTTTCCCTTGAGGCATAAAAAAGTATTTCCCTCTAGAACTTGGATGTCATTTTCCTCATTTGAAGGGATAGAAAACTTATATATCACAAAAGAGGAGCTTTTGGGTGGCTCGGTCAGTTAAGAGTCTTGTCTGATTTGATTTCTGCTTAGGTCATGATCTCAGGGTTGTGAGATCAAACCCCACATCAGGTTCCATGCTGACCATGGAGCCTGCTTAAGATCTCTTTCTCTCTCCCTGTCCCCTTCCCCCTCAGTTCTCTCTCTGCAAAAAAAAAAAAAAAAAAAGAAAGAAAGAAAGAAAAATAATAAAAAATATATATCATATACTTTCCTTCATATTTACATATTTTCTTTGTTACCAGGAAAAACAAAAACACAAACTATTGAAAAATGTTAAAACCAAGGTTTGTACGAAAACAAATGCTTTAAATTTTTATTGTTCAATAATAAATCAAGGAGAATTATATTAGAATACACAGAAGCTATAAACATATTATAGGAAATACAAAATATACTGCAAAACCATCTTCTACTATCTAATGGCACAAAGTTGTCTCATGTAATACTTTCCTGAGTACAAAAATAAAAACATAGTTTGTTCCTTTTGCTTTAAACTCTTCCCTAATTCTGAGGATATTAGTATTTAAATAGTATAATTTACCTAATAGTTTTAGCCAGGAGGTTATAGGTGTCTAAATTACATGAGCATTTACATGGGTCTCACTGTGCCAGAATCATGGCTTTGTTTCAACTCCTGGTTTCTAAAAATATCTGCTAAAGGAAAAGCTGACTTCTCAGAATTATAATGGTTTGTAAGAAACCATTTTCCCAGAATTCAAAAGCATTTTTTTTTCAATCACACATAGAATTTAAACAACTGTCTTTAAAAACTATACAAGGGGAGAATGATTTTGTCAGTATAATTCACTTTAATCCTCCACCTTTCCTGTCTTTCACAGCTCAGTTTATAATTGGTGATTAGAGGGGAATTGTCTTCTTTATTAAAAAATAAAATAGAACCCCCATGCCCAGTGAGCCAAAGCAACGAGATGCACAGGTCACACATTTACGAGTCCCTTGGTATTCCTTCTGTGGCTTTCTTTCGGCACTGACAAAGCCCAGTTGATGCTTCAAAGAGATGTTTTATGAGACGTAATATCAGTTTCTAGGGCTGCCATAACAAAGTACCACAGACTGGGTGGCTTAAACAAAAGAAATTTCTCCGTTCTGGAGGTTACAAGGGCAAGATCAAGGTGTCAGCAAATTGGGTTTCTTCTGAGGTCTCTCTCCTTGGCTTGTGGATGGCTACTGTCACTCTGTGTCCTCACACGGTCTTTTCTCTGCATACACACATCCCTGGGTTCTTAGTGTCCCTCTGTGTGTCCAAATTTCCTCTTCTTAGAAGGACACTAGTTGGATTAATTAGGTCCCTCTCTAATGGCCTCATTTTAACTCAATCACTTTTGTAAAGACCCCACCTCCAAATCACACTCCGAGGTGCTGGGAATTAGGGCTTCAACATAGGAATCTGGAGAGGGGGAACACAGTTCAGTACCTCATATATGCTGAGGTAGAAAGGGGGGAAACAAAACAGTTCAGAGAAATTTAAGTTACAGTTATCATTGAATTCTGCTTTAACTATCTTCCTCTTAAACCCTGGCCCATTCCATACTCCTGACCCAAAGAAAAGAGAACATGCAGATCTTTGGCTCAAATGGCTAGTTCAGAGCCACAAGGTCCATACAACATTTCTCTCTTCCTAGATCCCCAGCAGCCTCATGTGGAGGATACTTCCGGGACCCAGACCCCACTCAATCATTGTGATGCCTCCTTGGTTTCAGAAAGAGTCTAGCTCTGATGCCTTCCTGTTTCCTCCTAAGCTTCTAGTCTGAGGGACAATCCTCTCTCCTAAGTGAACAGCAGGGAGACTTATGAGGGCCTTATCCTCAGAGAACGGTTCAGCCCAGTCCATGGAGGGATGGGTGAGATCAAAATTCCAGGTTGAACAATACTGCAAAAAAATCCCTTAATCATATAATAAAAACTATGCATATCAAAGGAACTACACAAGTACAGATATGAGCAAGGTAGGAGTTTGATTATCGTAAAATAATTCAATGTGTAACCAATACAACAATATATTTGTTTCTTTTTTTCAAATGATATTTCACATAAGTAAATAATGTAAATACTAAAAATTTGAGAGTATCATGTGGTTTAGTTAAAGTATTTCTTTACAACATCAAAATAACCAAAATGCTAATATCGAACAATGTCCCCTTTTATTTTCTTTTCTCTTTAGCCTGTTCAAAAGGAAAATAAATATATTCAATCACAAAGATTTTCCTAAAGCATTGGGTGTAAAACTATAAATATAATAAGCAAATTTCCATAGGCATTAATGTTTACTTCTAAAACTCCAAATATACCCAACACAAAGATTAATACAGATTTCTAGAGCCAGGGGGACATCTAGATGTGACCTTACAAATATGTCTAAATCTTATAACTTTTTCACAACAATAGATGATTCTTACTCTCAGCTTACACCATATTATTATTGAATCCCCAGAGCAGGAAAGCAACTTAATTGTTCCAGTTCAGTCTCTGACACAGTGTGAAAATCTCTGCTGTGGAATCTCGGGCACATTTAATTTTGCTGCCACCTGAAGGTCCCCAGTACTGGAGAGCTTTCTCATCCATAAGCAGCCTATAGCTTCACTTAGATGGGAAACAGAAATTTAAAAAAAAAAAAAAAAAAAAAAAAAAACCTGGTCAACACTTACTATGTGCTAGAGTGGATTTCAAGCAGGTGTCACTTTTGCAACACAAAATATGGCTTAGATGGCAACATGGCAGATGAATTAGAGAAATAAGGACTTTCAGCTCCAATCAAGAGACTAATATCATAGCCTAAGTGATGATGAAGGCTTGGCTTGAACTAAGCACATGAAGAGCAGGGATGAAAAATGTGGAGTGGAAGTTGCAGACAATTCAAATGGAATTAGTAGCACTTGGTAAGGTTTCCATTCAGCACAGAATAACTCTGAGCCATTTTCTTTCCAAAATTATTTGAGTAGCAGAGGAGCTGCTCTGGCCTTATTACACTAACTCCAACAGAAACAAGTTAACAACAATGGCAGTGAATATAACAGTTAGTGTTCACTGAGTGTCTACTATGTGCCAAGCACTGTTCTAAGTACTTTACATGTATTCTCTAATCGAATCCTCACAACAACCCCAAGAAATAGGTCTATTATTCTGCCCATTTTATGCCAAGGCAACTGACACACCAGAGTTAAATAACTTTCAAGTTTACTCTTGAAATTAAATGGGAATTGAGGATTCAAAGCCAGCTGGTCTAAATATAGAGTCTGAGCCATAGTTCAGCTTGGATGCAGAGCAAAGGGGGCTATTTCACACAGAAACAGGGATTAAAAAATAATAATCCTACTGAAGAGTGGGTCATTCCTATCTCATCCCCTCCCCATCCCATATTCTTCTTCCTTTCTAGCTCATTGCCTATCAAGACACAGAAGACAGTTATCTTATACATCTAAATGACTGTGTTTATCTTTAAGGAATTTTCTTTAGGAATGAATGTCTCAAAAGAAATACCATTGTTTATTTTCTTTAGAATGCAGCAGGCATAAGTGACCATACGGTGTAAAGGGTTTTAATAACATTTCAAAGGTAGGTGCTACCACTGTAATGAAAATTTTAAAAAATATTGTCAGACATTAAAATTTAAGTGGATAGATTACCAATGTCCCTAATGTTAACAATTTACTCATTATGATTTAAGTTAATTTTGGTTTGGGTCTTAAAGGTATGCTAAAGAGACTGTACTTTTTCTAAGTAGTATATCCATTGTTCAGAGATTACTTCATAAACGTAAAAACTTCTTAAAATGTAAATAATCTTGTAAATGATTGATTACACTCTGGCTATATAGTAAACAAAGAACTGAGCAGTTATATCAAGGGTTTCACTTAAAATTACAGAGAATGGCAGAGGTGGGACACACACCGAGACTCGGGAATTACCACCCTAGGCTGAGAAGGGAACTTTATAATGTCGTCTTCAACATGCTTTGCCAACATCTCTACCTGTCCATGCTTTAACATCTCTGCTTAGGAACTGATCACCTCTCATTAGAGTAAAATGCCTACAGGTGACAGAGCTGTAGGCGGATCTAACTTCCCCAGCAAGCTAGTCACTTTTGAGTTGATTGTTCAACGAAGACTTACTAGATACTTATAAAAATATTAGGAATGCACAGGGATGAAAACAGTGCTCCTCCTTTACTTACTTAGTTTCTACTGAGGATGAAAGAGATTTATAATGTGATAATGGAAAGTGCTACGCTAAGTCCATGTAGAAACTACTGGAGCAATACAGCAAGGATTGTACAAAGTCCTCTCAGCACACTGGGATAATATTTGAAACTTTTTCATCTCCTTGTTTATTGCTTCCATTTGAAAGGGCTTGGTCTTAGCACAGGCCGTGCTGAGGACTTGGGTGGGTAGGACTTGGGACTTCCGATTTGCTTTTTAAGTTGGAGCAGAGATGATAGCACAGGCTTCCCAATTTATCCCTGAGTAAAGAAAAGTCATTTCCCCCCAAAGTAAGTGAACTTTCACTTTACTCCTACCATTTAAGCTCCCTTCCATCTATCTATCTACCTACCTATCTTTCTATTACTGATAAAGGAAAATCCTGAATGAAACCTGGCTATAAATATAAAGTCTGTGATTTCATAGAATATGGAGACAAACTTCAGGGATGAAAAGCATTATAGGTCATAGATTTTTTATTGTGTGTCTTGGCAAAAGTTCTGGACCACCACCAAGATTCAGAAATTAATAGGTTTATATTTAGCAGATTCAGGCAATAGACAGCCTATGATTAAAAATGCCTTGTCTTATGCTATAACATAAAAAGTGAAACACCTGAAGTCAGATGAGCTTGATAATCCCAGATCTACTTAGCATTTATATGACCTTGGGCTATTTTCTTTAAAAAAATATCTATCCAAGCCCCATGTTTTATTTTTACTATAAAATAATATTATCAAGCAGGTATATTGTTTCAAGATTAAAATAAAATATATACAGGAGGAGTCAAGATGGCGGAGAAGCAGCAGGCTGAGACTACTTCAGGTAGCGGAAGATCAGCTAGATAGCTTATCTAAAGATTGCAAACACCTACAAATCCAATGGGAGATCGAAAAGAAGAAGAACAGCAACTCTAGAAACAGAAAATCAACCACTTTCTGAAAGGTAGGACTGGCGGAGAAGTGAATCCAAAGCGATGGAAAGATAGACCGCGGGGGGAGGGGCCGGCTCCCGGCAAGCGGCAGACCAACGGAGCACAAAATCGGCACTTTTAAAAGTCTGTTCTGCTGAGGGACATCGCTCCAGAGGCTTAACCGGGGTGAAGCCCACGCGGGGTCAGCGTGGCCTCAGGTCCCGCAGGGTCACAGAAGGATGGGGGGTGTCTGAGTGTCACAGAGCTTACAGGTATCAGAACGGGGAAGCCGGCTACAGAGACAGAGCCGAGGAGTGAGCTCTAAGCTCGGGGTTACCTTGAACCGGTCGCAGGCTCGGTCATCTCGGAGCGTGGCTGGAGGCAGGGTGACGGGAGTAAATCGGTGCTGTTCTCTGAGGGCGCACTGAGGAGTGGGGCCCCGGGCTCTCGGCTCCTCGGGGCCGGAGACCGGGAGGCCGCCATCTTCATTCCCGTCCTCCAGAACTCTACGGAAAGCAATCAGGGAACAAAAGCTCCCGAAAGCAAACCCAGCAAACCTGAGTGGATTACTCAGCCTGTCCCCTGGTAAGGGCAGTGCAACTCGCCTGGGGCAAAGACACTTGAGAATCACTACAACAGGCCCCTCCCCCAGAAGATCCACAAGAAACCCAGCCAGGACCAAGTTCACCTACCAAGGTGTGCAGTTTCAATACCAAGGAGAGCAGCGGAATTCCAGAGGAGAAAGCAAAGCACGGAACTCATGTCTTTCTCCCCATGATTCTTTAGCCTTGCAGTTAATTTAATTTTTTTTCTTTTTCAATTTATTTTTCTTCTTCTGCTAAATTTTTTTAACTTTTACCCTTTTCTTTTTTAACGTTTTTTAACTAGTTTATCTAATATATATATTTTTTTCCTTTTTATATTTTTTCTTTATTGGTTTTCTTTTTTTAATTGTTTTTTTTTTTCTTCTTCTTCTTTCTGAACCTCTTTTATCCCCTTTCTCCCCGCTCACGATTTGGGATCTCTTCTGATTTGGCTAAAGCATATTTTCCTGGGGTTGTTGCCACCCTTTTAGTATTTTACTTGCTCCTTCATATACTCTTATCTGGACAAAATGACAAGGCGGAAAAATTCACCACAAAAAAAAGAACAAGAGGCAGTACCGAAGGCTAGGGACCTAATCAATACAGACATTGGTAATATGGCAGATCTAGAGTTCAGAATGACGATTCTCAAGGTTCTAGCCGGGCTCGAAAAAGGCATGGAAGATATTAGAGAAACCCTCTTGGGAGAGATAAAAGCCCTTTCTGGAGAAATAAAAGAACTAAAATCTAACCAAGTTGAAATCAAAAAAGCTGTTAATGAGGTGCTATCAAAAATGGAGGCTCTCACTGCTAGGATAAATGAGGCAGAAGAATTAGTGATATAGAAGACCAAATGACAGAGAATAAAGAAGCTGAGCAAAAGAGGGACAAACAGCTACTGGAACATGAGGGGAGAATTCGAGAGATAAGTGACACCATAAGACGAAACAACATTAGAATAATTGGGATTCCAGAAGAAGAGGAAACAGAGAGGGGAGCAGAAGGTATATTGGAGAGAATTATTGGAGAGAATTTCCCCAATATGGCAAAGGGAACAAGCATCAAAATCCAGGAGGTTCAGAGAACCCCCCTCAAAATCAATAAGAATAGGTCCACACCCCGTCACCTAATAGTACAATTTACAAGTCTTAGTGACAAAGAGAAGATCCTGAAAGCAGCCCGGGAAAAGAAGTCTGTAACATACAATGGTAAAAATATTAGATTGGCAGCAGACTTATCCACAGAGACCTGGCAGGCCAGAAAGAGCTGGCATGATATATTCAGAGCACTAAATGAGAAAAACATGCAGCCAAGAATACTATATCCAGCTAGGCTATCATTGAAAATAGAAGGAGAGATTAAAAGCTTCCAGGACAAACAAAAACTGAAAGAATTTGCAAACACCAAACCAGCTCTACAGGAAATATTGAAAGGGGTCCTCTAAGCAAAGAGAGACCCTAAAAGTAGTAGATCAGAAAGAAACAGAGACAATATACAATAACAGTCACCTTACAGGCAATACAATGGCACTAAATTCATATCTCTCAATACTTACCCTGAATGTTAATGGGCTAAATGCCCCAATCAAAAGACACAGGGTATCAGAATGGATAAAAAAACAAAACCCATCTATATGTTGCCTACAAGAAACTCATCTTAAACCCGAAGACACCTCCAGATTTAAAGTGAGGGGGTGGAAAAGAATTTACCATGCTAATGGACATCAGAAGAAAGCAGGAGTGGCAATCCTTATATCAGATCAATTAGATTTTAAGCCAAAGACTATAATAAGAGATGAGGAAGGACACTATATCATACTCAAAGGAACTGTCCAACAAGAAGATCTAACAATTTTAAATATCTATGCCCCTAACGTGGGAGCAGCCAACTATATGAACCAATTAATAATAAAATCAAAGAAACACATCGACAATAATACAATAATCGTAGGGGACTTTAACACTCCCCTCACTGAAATGGACAGATCATCCAAGCAAAAGATCAACAAGGAAATAAAGGCCTTAAATGACACACTGGACCATATGGACATCACAGATATATTCAGAACATTTCATCCCAAAGCAACAGAATACACATTCTTCTCTAGTGCACATGGAACATTCTCCAGAATAGATCACATTCTTGGTCCTAAATCAGGTCTCAACCATTATCAAAAGATTGGAATCATTCCCTGCATATTTTCAGACCACAATGCTCTGAAGCTAGAACTCAATCACAAAAGGAAATTTGGAAAGAACCCAAATACATGGAGACTAAACAGCATCCTGCTAAAGAATGAATGGGTCAACCAGGAAATTAAAGAAGAATTGAAAAAATTCACGGAAACAAATGATAATGAAAACACAACGGTTCAGAATCTGTGGGACACGACAAAGGCAGTCCTGAGAGGAAAATATATAGCGGTACAAGCCTTTCTCAAGAAACAAGAAAGGTCTCAGGTACACAACCTAACCCTACACCTAAAGGAGCTGGAGAAAGAAAAAGAAAGAAAACCCTAAACCCAGCAGGAGAAGAGAAATCATAAAGATCAGAGCAGAAATCAATGAAATAGAAACCAAAAAAACAATAGAACAAATCAACGAAACTAGGAGCTGGTTCTTTGAAAGAATTAATAAGATCGATAAACCCCTGGCCAGACTTATCAAAAAGAAAAGAGAGAGGACCCAAATAAATAAAATCATGAATGAAAGAGGAGAGATCACAACTAACACCAAAGAAATACAGACAACTATAAGAACATACTATGAGCAACTCTACGCCAACAAATTTGACAATCTGGAAGAAATGGATGCATTCCTAGAGACATATAAACTACCACAACTGAACCAGGAAGAAATAGAAAGCCTGAACAGACCCATAACCAGTAAGGAGATTGAAACAGTCATCAAAAATCTCCAAACAAACAAAAGCCCAGGGCCAGATGGCTTCCCGGGGAAATTCTACCGAACATTTAAAGAAGAACTAATTCCTATTCTCCTGAAACTGTTCCAAAAAATAGAAATGGAAGGACAACTTCCAAACTCATTTTAGGAGGCCAGCATCACCTTGATCCCCAAACCAGACAAGGATCCCATCAAAAAAGAGAACTACAGACCAATATCCTTGATGAACACAGATGCACAAATTCTCGCCAAAATACTAGCCAATAGGATTCAACAGTACATTAAAAGGATTATTCACCATGACCAAGTGGGATTTATTCCAGGGCTGCAAGGTTGGTTCAACATCTGCAAATCAATCAATGTGATACAACACATTAATAAAAGAAAGAACGAGAACCATATGATACTCTCCATAGATGCTGAAAAAGCATTTGACAAAGTACAGCATCCCTTCCTGATCAAAACTCTTCAAAGTGTAGGGATAGAGGGCACATACCTCAATATTATCAAAGCCATCTATGAAAAACCCACCGCAAATATCATTCTCAATGGAGAAAAACTGAAAGCTTTTCCGCTAAGGTCAGGAACACGGCAGGGATGTCCGTTATCACCCCTGCTATTCAACATAGTACTAGAAGTCCTAGCCTCAGCAATCAGACAACAAAAGGAAATTAAAGGCATCCAAATCGGCAAAGAAGAAGTCAAACTCTCACTCTTCGCAGATGATATGATACTATATGTGGAAAACCCAAAAGACTCCACTCCAAAACTGCTAGAACTTGTCCAGGAATTCAGTAAAGTGTCAGGATATAAAATCAATGCCCAGAAATCAGTTGCATTTCTCTACACCAACAACAAGACAGAAGAAAGAGAAATTAAGGAGTCCATCCCATTTACAATTGCACCCAAAACTATAAGATACCTAGGAATAAATCTAACCAAAGAGACTAAGAATCTATACACAGAAAACTATAAAGTACTCATGAAAGAAATTGAGGAAGACACAAAGAAATGGAAAAATGTTCCATGCTCCTGGATTGGAAGAATAAATATTGTGAAAATGTCTATGCTACCTAAAGCAATCTACACATTTAATGCAATTCCTATCAAAGTACCATCCATTTTTCTCAAAGAAATGGAACAAATAATCCTAAAATTTATATGGAACCAGAAAAGACCTCGAATAGCCAAAGCAATATTGAAAAAGAAAGCCAAAGTTGGTGGCATCACAATTCCGGACTTCAAGCTCTATTACAAAGCTGTCATCATCAAGACAGCATGGTACTGGCACAAAAACAGACACATAGATCAATGGAACAGAATAGAGAGCCCAGAAATAGACCCTCAACTCTATGGTCAACTAATCTTCGACAAAGCAGGAAAGAATGTCCAATGGAAAAAAGACAGCCTCTTCAACAAATGGTGTTGGGAAAATTGGACAGCCACATGCAGAAAAGTGAAATTGGATCATTTCCTTACACCACACACGAAAATAGACTCAAAATGGATGAAGGACCTCAATGTGAGAAAGGAATCCATCAAAATCCTTGAGGAGAACACAGGCAGCAACCTCTTCGACCTCAGCCGCAGCAACATCTTCCTAGGAACATCGCCAAAGGCAAGGGAAGCAAGGGCAAAAATGAACTATTGGGATTTTATCAAGATCAAAAGCTTTTGCACAACAAAGGAAACAGTTAACAAAACCAAAAGACAACTGACAGAATGGGAGAAGATATTTGCAAATGACATATCAGATAAAGGGCTAGTGTCCAAAATCTATAAAGAACTTAGCAAACTCAACACCCAAAGAACAAATAATCCAATCAAGAAATGGGCAGAGGACATGAACAGACAATTCTGCAAAGAAGACATCCAGATGGCCAACAGACACATGAAAAAGTGCTCCATATCACTTGGCATCAGGGAAATACAAATCAAAACCACAATGAGGTATCACCTCACACCAGTCAGAATGGCTAAAATTAACAAGTCAGGAAATGACAGATGCTGGCGAGGATGCAGAGAAAGGGGAACCCTCCTACACTGTTGGTGGGAATGCAAGCTGGTGCAACCACTCTGGAAAACAGCATGGAGGTTCCTCAAAAAGTTGAAAATAGAGCTACCTTATGACCCAGCAATTGCACTACTGGGTGTTTACCCTAAAGATACAAAGGTAGTGATCCAAAGGGGCACGTGCACCCGAATGTTTATAGCAGCAATGTCCACAATAGCCAAACTATGGAAAGAACCTAGATGTCCATCAACAGATGAATGGATAAAGAAGATGTGGTATATATACACAATGGAATACTATGCAGCCATCAAAAGAAATGAAATCTTGCCATTTGCGACGACGTGGATGGAACTAGAGGGTATCATGCTTAGCGAAATAAGTCAATCGGAGAAAGACAACTATCATATGATCTCCCTGATATGAGGGAGAGGAGATGCAACATGGGGGGTTAAGGGGGTAGGAGAAGAGTAAATGAAACAAGATGGGATTGGGAGGGAGACAAACCATAAGTGACTCTTAATCTCACAAAACAAACAGGGTTGATGGGGGGAGGGGATTTGGGGGGTGGGGTTATGGACATTGGGGAGGGTATGTGCTATGGTGAGTGCTGTGAAGTGTGTAAACCTGGCGATTCACAGACCTGTACTCCTGGGGATAAAAATATATTATATGTTTATAAAAAACAAAATTAAATTAAAAAATAAATAAATAAATAAATAAAAAATAAAAATAAAATATATACATAAAGTTGCTCACACTACAGTAGCAAGTCAAAATTATCTCTTTTTCCCAACCACCCACCTTCCCTTGCTCGAACTGTGAAAGAGTTTAGTTTCCTTTGCCTTCTGTGACTCCTCATCCTGCAAAGAGAACTCTTTATCCCTAGTATAGTCCCCGGCATACAACAAGGAACATGCAATCCCATGAAAACACACCAGCACCCAGACATACATGCTGCAATGAGGATTTATGAAACTTGAGTCATGGTCCTCCGCTCTCAGAGGCCCAGATTCTGGTTACTAGGCCCTCCTCTAGTCAGCATCAGCAACTAAAAATCAGGCCTCTGATCACTACTTTAGAACTTAAGATCTAGCAGCACACATCAGGCTGAAGGTAACCCCGGAGAGTTTTTCATTCTCCCCATTCATTTCCACTATACATTGCTGTTGGAAAACCCATAGCCAGCTAAATACATCTTGCTTCAGAGTCCTGATATCCTTACTCATCACATAAGCAATCCCTTCCAGTAGTATCCACATCCAAAAAATTCTCTGGGTTCTCTTCCCACTTTTCTTCCTTGTTCCCACTTTTCTTCCTCTCAAAAGTTTCCTTCATATGCTTTGGAATGTTTATTCTATGGTTAGCATTACACTTCAGTGAATGTTGCTTTCACCTTCTGGGCTGATACGCAACCAACAAGGCTTTCCTTCCCAGCAGCTCGCTCCTCCCATATCCATGTCCCTGTGTTTGGGAGATGATTGCAGAGGCTCCTTTATCTCAATCTGGGCTTCTAAGCAGGCCCACCCCAGGTGGGTGACCTTGAGAGAGGCATTTAAACTGGTAAGCCTCAGTTCCACCATTTGCAAAGTAGAAATGACAACAATAGTAATGCTGTTACAATTAAATAAAATAATGTATATGAAACACTTTGAACAATGGGTGATAGTAAGCTTTCAGTAAACCAAAGTTATTATTTACATCAGCTGCATCATCTGTTACCATAATTACCATCTAATCTTTCATCGCTTTTAAAAGGTACAATTTTAGCATAGGTGCAATGTATTTGTAGATCTCTGAATTCCCCAGGGAGAACACTTAAGAAGTAGTAAAAATGGAAACCATTTAATTTCCTTATAAAATCCATAGGAATCTTCAGGAAGTTCCACAGTATTTTCTCAAAACACTGTAAACTTTATTCTTGAAAGGAAGAAAGGAGGAAAATATTATAAGAGAATACATGTAGGGGTGGAAAAGCTAGAACTTGCTATCTGGGAGTGGGGGAGGGGCGGTCACGAATACAATGAAATGTATCTTTACCTTGTAAAGCCAAGAAGCAAGTATGTTAGCAAATTGATGGCAAGTATGCCCTGCACTTTTCATTTACATTCTGAGATACAATCTGCACATGAAAAATGAACCATGGAGGAGTAATGCCAGCAGCGCTTAGAGTTCAGTGAGTGCTTTGAGAACAAGTGGGCAAACAAAAACAGCAGCGTGAGAACAGTGAGTTTTGTTTCCATTGCTGTAGTCATCCCAAGCCATCATATCCACCAAAAGCTTTTCACACATCCACCTCGAGGCCATGCATACAGCCTCTACTGTGTTTGCATGTGGGTGTTTTCTCCAAACCCAACTTTTTATAAGTAACTTTATCTAATATGACTATTTCCTTGATCATAATAGCATTCACCATTCTCAAATAGAAGGAAGTCTAAAAATAAGTTAGCAAAAAGCCTGCCAGAATATCTTTCATGGAATAAAACTTCATTAAAACAAAACAGCTAAAATATCACTGGACTTAAACTGGATCTGGAAAACTCCAACTCAATGAAATGAGTTCACTGAGACTATGAGGTAAACTAAGTGGAAATATAAGACAGAAATTGTTGTCATCTGTTTGGCTATTCCATAGTAGTCAACAGAAAAATGCCAGAGGGAATTATATTATTTAAAAACATCAATAGTAAGAATTGTGCAATTTCATATTCAGTGTTGTTTTTTATAGATTATGCACCTTCATTTGGTTTATTTCAGGGTGTTGGTTTTTTTAAATTTTCAACTAATTGAGGTTATAAGCATCTTGAAGGTAAAGATTTAGCTATCGCCAACACTAGGTGCAGTACAGACAGAAAGCCCACACACATTTAAAAAAAAGTATTCCCTTCCTTTGTTTCATACAACCAATAGATGAGAAAAAAGCTGGCGGGGTTGGGGGGGTAGCATACAATACCTGGTACTATTCATAGAGATTCTTATGGCTACTATGCATTATAATATATACTGAAAAGTCTCACAACCCTGGAAAGCCCCCACTGTTAACCCAAGCAAACTGAAATCGTTGGTCATCTATAATGAAGAGGAAACTGGTCCCAATATCACGTTGAGTTGAATTAAAGTCTTTATACAATATGGAATAGGTTTCAAGAATATACCAACATCTGCCTTTCCAATAAATGCATCACATACTGAGGTACTCATTTCCAAAACAGCATTAATCGCCACATTTGATAAAATGGATCTACTACCACAGCTTCTCTAGCCAGTCATGGAGATGGAGGGGTTTATGTTAAATATCCCCCTAATAGTTGACAGGAGTGAGACCAGAACAAATGTTTGATCAACCAAGTACACAAGCAATGTTTATTCTCATATCATTACAAAATTACATAGAACATAAGGTCCCGGGGCACCTGGGTGGCTCAGTGGATTAGGCCTCTGCCTTCGGCTCAGGTCATGATCTCAGGGTTCTGGGATCGAGCCCCGCATCGGGCTCTCTGCTCAGCAGGGAGCCTGCTTCCTCCTCTCTCTCCGCCTGCCTGTCTGCCTGCTTGTGATCTCTATCTGTCAAATAAATGAATAAAATCTTTAAAAAAAAAAAAAAAAAAAAAGAACATAAGGTCCCCACCTACAGAATTTTTTTTTCTAGTCTTGATGTTGTAACCTGACCATCTCATTATTTCAAGTACCACTCATCAACTTTAAGAGTTTTTGGTAGCTTGATATAAATCATTAAAATATAAGAAACTGCCCAATTTTGAAGCACTTCAGCCACTACATTCAAAGTTGAGTATCTGTCATTTCTCTGATCATTCCTTCTCAAAAGGAACTGGAAAAAATTAGTCAGGTTCAAAGTCCCAAGCATCGTAAGACTTAGGTTACCAACCTCTAAGTATAATATTTCACCATCTGCCAATATTCTGCCCTTTTACTATCCCAATAAAATGATTTTTGCTAGTTACTAAAGATGAATTTTAGGAGCTCCAGTGACTTGAATGAGAAATTATGACCGAGGAACATCTTAATTAGTACAATCTTTAGAGTTATCACATTAGTAATTGACTAATATAAATGACTAAGAATCCAAGCTCTAAAACCTGATTGCCTGGGTTGGAATCTTGCTTTTATTATTTACTCTCTGTGTGACATTGAAAAGTTAATTAAACTCTCTGTACCTTATTTTTCTTATCTATAAGCTAGGGATAATAATAACACCTACCTAGTACTATGAAGGATAATGGAGTTAATATGTGTATAACTCTGAACATGTTAATACATAGTAGGCTCTCAGGAAGCATTTTATTGTTATTACCATTATTATCTCTATGGAATAATATTGTGCCTAATTGAATTATATTTTCTTAGTAGTAAAAAGAGAGTAGTTTGATTACAGATATTATTTAAAATGAAAAAATACTTTAGAAAAATACAAATGTTAGATACAATAAGGATTAAATACACAAACGATAATCACCTCATAGTATATACTGGAAATTAGAAAAAAAAAATTCAATGCATTGATATAAAAAAGTCAGTACAGTTAACTAGCTTAAAGTTAAAAGATTTTAAAATTCCACCAGGAGTAGACATTTAATTTACAGAAAGAACTGACAAATCAATTTAAAATTCATCTTTTCTCACCCTCAGACAGAAATTATTCATGTTTTTAATAAAAGTTTCCAATTCAGAATCAGTCCTGCAAAAATAGGCAAACAAAAACACATCAGCATATCCAACAGCATTTTTAAGTTCAGATATGTGCCAAGGATCCACATACTAGATAGGCTTTATATATTATACTGAACAGTTTTGATTACCATCTTTTCCTACACAATATAATTGCTTCCTATAGTGCTATAAAAAAATGTGAAAATATCTTCTGGGTAAAAATTACTTGAAAGATTGTTCAGCAAATGTTTTTGAGAAAACAAATTTCGCAGGTGCTTCTACCGAAAACACGTGGGCTGACTGGTCTTTTTCTCCAAAAAGCAAACACATGAGCTAACTACATGTGAGATTTATAGGGTAAATAAATATATTTGTATTTTGATGAAATCTTTTAGAAATAGCAAGAGGTCTAACTAAAGGGGAGTTAAACTAAAACCCTTTCCCCTGGTGTTTTTGCCAGGTGAACTGGGATCAAGAACAGAAGAATAAAGCCACAAGCTGAACAGGTGATAATGAAAAATCACTAGAAAAATTTATATTAATAAGTATTAATACTCAGGGATAATGTTAGAGATTTTGAGAGGAAATCACTCACACACACACACACACACACACACACACACACACACACACACACTCTCTCTCACTCTCTCTCTCTCTTTGGTAATTGTGATAATATGCTACAAAAAAAGACTATCCAGGGCTCAATGGCTTATAGCCACAGGGATATATTCCCCAAAGCACAGAGATAAGGGTGAACTGTGGGTCTGCTGATGTGGGTTGGGCTCAGCTGGCTGGAAAGCCCTATTCAGGCTATGGATTGGACTCAGATCTGCACAATGTATGTTCAATCTAAGGTACAGACTAATAACATAGCACTACCTGGGGATCTTCTGGGGGATCACTAAAGAACAAAATGGGGCAGGAACTTTTAAAGCCTCTGCCCGTGCCTGTCTGCTAATCTTTCATAGACCAAAATAACTCATATGACCAAACCCAACATAAGTGGGACAGTTAAACTTACTCAGCCCTTATTTGGCTGAGTCCCTGATCCCCTACGTGGAGCTTGCCAGCTCCCCTTATTCTAGGGCATGGTCCATGAATTTCATACCTTTGAAAAATTCTTGGGTATTTTTGGAATCACAGTATTAACATCTGCCCTAGGTCATACATCTCTTGGCCCTGTCCTTTGGATATTGACAATAGCCTGGTTCATAACCAATCCTCCTCTATAAATTGACAAACTTAATCTTATGATTCCATTTGATGTCAACTTCTAGAAAAGCTAGCCTCAGAGCTGTATTATGACAATGCTTTGTCCTCCTCGCTGTTTATCTTCTCTCAACAGGTCTGCTGCTGAGTTCCCAGAATTCACTGTGACTGAGGCCTTCTGGTCTAGAAACAATTACAAATTTTATACAAGGCACACCTAGAAATCTACCACTTTCTTAGGTACCTTGTTAGTCAACTTTGAATTTGACTTCTCTTACATGCACCTAGTTTAATAAAGAATTACTCTTATGGTAAATTTAACACGTAAAATTGCATGTTACACTTATCTTTGCAATATTTGGATTAAGGTGAGTCGGGAAGCAGCTGATAGGGTTTAGGTTTTAAACCGCTGGCCCAAGATCACAATGTTAATCAAAAAGATAAAGTGAAGCCACGTTCTTTTCAGTCTCATTCCGCTGAGCCTCTGACTCTCCCTACAAGACTGGTTAGTCTGCTATAGTTAAAACCCAAGAAATTGCCCGTTTTTCCCTCGAATATTATTTTCTTACTATATCCACGAATTATAAGAGATTAAAGAACTATTTATCAACTTTTTAATCATCTAATAAAATGTGCAGTCTTTAACATGAATCTGATCAGACTCATTAATGTGCACTGGAATGAACAAAGCTAAGCATTTAATCTTGGACTCTTCCTTTTTTATTCCTTTCCCTAACAAGAATTTTCACCCTCACTGACTTTTTCCACAAATATAACAAATGCTTTCATGTCTGTAAAGATTTTCTAATTTTTTAAAAAAATTAATCATTAGACTTAAAAGTCCAGGCTTTGATATATTTAATTTGTTAATTTGTTCATGCAACAACTACTGGATGAGCACTTTTTTTTTAAATAAACCAGTGCTGGACACTATGGTTATATTATGAAATACAGAGCTATGGTTTTTAAGTTGCTGAGCAGAATCTCATCTATTATAGAATATACCCCCAGCATTGATGCAATTTTGAAAAGTTTAGGGTACTACTATGTTTGTACCATTTTAACCTCTGGAAATTCTATTTGTCTCCTATTGTTTTATTAACATTCAATATTTCATATAGATATTCTGCTATTGCCCTGGTCAAATTTTATTTCAACTGTATTAGATAAAGAACAATTCATTTCACTCCTTACCACTATCTTCTTTTTTTTTTTTTTTTAAATATTTATTTATTTGACAGACAGAGATCACAAGTGGGCAGAGAGGCAGGCAGAGAGAGAGGGAGGAGGAACCAGACTCCCTGCTGAGCAGAGAGCCCGATGCGGGGCTCGATCCCAGGACCCTGAGATCATGACCTGAGCCGAAGGCAGAGGCTCAACCCACTGAGCCACCCAGGCGCCCCTTACCACTATCTTCTTATCTAAGTATTATCTTTACCTAAAATCCTTAATAAAGCTAAATTAAAGATCTTTCAATAAAGTTATATGGGAAAAAATATGCTCATAAATACATTAGTCATAATATCTTACTTTTGAATGTTTAACCTAGAATTTTACTCATGGAAGAAACAAAATTCCCTGGCTACTGCTCACTTAAATTTTAAAAATGTACACACATACATGTAAAATTTATGTGTGTATAAAATAATAGTCTTTTAAAACTACTATCCCTTTGGAATTCACTAAAACTCAGTACATAGCCTACTAGGAACAAATATGAAAATCAAATAATGATTTCAACCTACAAATCTTTTGTAACAAAAACTTTTGATATGTCACTTTTTTTCCTTATTTTCTATCATTACATAAAATAAACACTATGGTTTCAGAGTTTTATATTCCTCCCTTAAAATAAATAGGTCTCATAACACTTAAATCTTTGCTAATACTAAATTCATATACACTTATAAAATAAACAATTGCAATATCAACTGTAGAAACACTTCTTTTAGTCTTATTTTCATTAGGTTCCTAAAGCAAACATTCAATGCTCCTGCATCCTGAATTATTATATAATGTGAAGTTAAATCATAAATTGTTTATATTTGGCCAGTTTTGATCTACAAAAAGGACAATTTTCATGTTTCAACCTAACAGTTGTTCATTTGTCTGGACTTCTTCCTGGAATATGAGTTCCTCATGACCAGGGACTATACTTTGTTCTTAAGTAGATCATTTACATAAGTTACATGTGCATTGTAAATGTCTTCCTATACACTTACAATGTTTAATTGTATAAAGTATACAATATAAAGTATAAAGTATACAATATAAAGTATAAAGTATAAAGATTTGGCTCAAGCCTTCTTTTTACAACCTGAAGAAAAGGTCGGTGCTCTTTATAAGATAACTATCCAGAATGGGTCACTCTAGCCCTTTCAGGTTGCTCTTACAGGATTCTCACAAGGAATGATGAGAAAATATGTGAAATCCTGAATGCAATGCCTAACACATAGTGAGTCTGCAAAGAATTTTCTTCTTTGAATGAACTTCACAATACTTAGTATGTACCAAGAACTGTTTCAAGCAAATTTTATAATCTTACCACCAAACTCATACACAAACTTTGTGAGGTATCATTATCCATTTTACAGATGCAGAAACCAAGGGCTACCAACTTTGACAATTTACCCAAAGTCTAACTGTAAGTCGAAGAGCCAGATTAATCATAGGTATGTCTGACTCTAGAATCTGGGCCTGAACAATTGATGCCTGCGATCAGCTGGCAACTCTGTGTTATCAATCTGTATGTACACCATAGCTAAAACTTAACTTGGGCTAAAACTATTAACAAAGACATACCTACTTAAGTATTCCTCATTTATCCTCCCCAAAGAAGGTATACAGATAGAAAATAAGCATATAAAAAGATATTCCACATCACATGCCAATAGGGAAATGCAAATAAAAATGAGATACCACTACAACCTATTAAGGTGGTCAGAATCCAGAACACTGACATCACCAAAATAATGGCGAGGATGTAGAGCAACAGGAACTTACACTGCTGGTGGGATGCAAAATGGTATTGCCACTTTGGAAGACAGTTTGATGGTTTCTTACAAAACTATACATACTCTTATACAATCCAACAATCATGTTCCTTGGTATTTACCCAAAAGTTAAAAATGTACACACAAAAGACAACTTGCACAAGGATATTATAACAGCTTTAATCATAACTGCCAAAACTTGGAATCAACAAAGACGTCCTTCAGTAGATGAATGGATAATAAACCATGGTACATCCAGAAAATAGAATATAATTCAGAGCTAAAATAAATGTGCTACCAAGGCATGAAACGACATGAAAGAAATGTAAATGCCTATTACCAAATGAAAGAAGCCAATCTGGAAAGTGACATCCTGTATGATCCCAACTATATGACATTCTGGAAAAAAACAAATCTACGGAGATGGTGAAAAGATTAGTAATTTTCAGGAATTGTGGGGGGGTGTTGGATAATAGCTAGAGCACAGAGATTTTTTAGGGCAATTAAACTTTTGTAAGATACTGTAATGGTGTCTACGGCCATACCATCCTGAACGTGCCTGATTTCATCTGATCTCGGAAGATACTGTAATGGCAGATCCATGTCATTATAAATTTGTCTAAGCCCACAGAATGTACAATACTAAGAGCAGACCCTAAAGTAAACTATGGACTATGAGTGGTAATGCTGTATCAGCATGGGCTGTAATAAACATACCACTCTGGTGGGAGCTATTAATAATGACAGAGGCTATGCATGTGCAGGGACAGAAGATATTTGGAAAAATCTCTGTACCTTCTATTCAACTTCCTGTAGAAAATTTTCTTCTCTAAAATGGAAAGTCTATTAGTAAAAATAAAGTTCCCCACTCACCATTCTATTTTGAAAAATAAGGACATATTGGTTTTATTTCTACACATATTTGTAATATGCCATAGGGAAAAAACTAGGTCATTTCTAGGAATGTAGAAGTATGTAACTTACATATGTATTTATTTTATAGTTGGGCAGAAGTGAGTGATAAATTAGACACTTTTCATTTAAACGAACTAATCCTAGTTAGTAAAGGCTAAACAAAGTCCAAATTACTGAAATGGCTAATACTAGTAATTGTCTCCTTGAAGGCAGAGGCTATTTTTCATTCATCTTTGTATCCCATACAACTGGCAAAACCCCCAGAAGATGGCACTTGTAGAGGTCATTGAGTTTATGTGGAACACTGAAAATATGCATGAAATAGGGACATCCAGGTTCCAAACAGACTTTAGCAAAATATGCCACAATGAACGACCTGCCAAAAGTAGTTAAGAGATCTAGAGATTAAAGATGTGTTTTTAAACATGCCATCGTTCTTTGTTTACTTGATTAGAAATAGTAAGAGATAACTTAATGCAACAGAATATGCTAAATGTTTTATTATTCCACTTAACTGTCATTCCCATTTTACTGATAAATGAAAATTCAGAGATTTTAAGTAACATGTCCAGTGAGTAGCAAAGCCAGGATTTAAATCTGGCAGCTTTATTATTGCTTACTACACTAAAATTATACTATATAGCCTCTTAAGAGAGAAGCATTTATAATCTGCATGCCTTCTCATTGGTGAAGTTATACAGTACTATATTATAGTTTTATTTATACATAGCTAAAACTTGTATTTGTCTGGCATCATACATAAAGATCTTCCTCCACTTGTGATAGGGTTATGTCACAATAAACTCATCAGAAATTGAAAATATCCTAACACAAAAATGTATTTAAGACGCCTACCCTATGCATAGCTTACTTAGCCTAGCCTACCTTAAATGTGCTCAGAAAACTTATTATAGGAGTAGGGAAGATGGCAGCAGAATAGGAGTCCCCTAAATTCGCCTTATTCCACAAATACAACTAGAAAACTATGAAATCAACTTACATACCCCAGAAATTGACCTGAAGACTACAGAACAAACTCCACAACTAAAAGTAGAGTAGAGGCCACATCAAAGAAGAGAGAAGTTTGGAGACAAGGTCTGGGAGAAAAATGGATCACAGCAGCTACCGTGGAAAGGATGCCACAGTAGCAGAGAAAGGCAGAAGATAGAATAGCACACAAGGGAGTGCACAAGAAGATGACTCCCCATAGCAACTGGCTTGGAAAGTGAGAGGGGCTGAATTCTGAGTTCTTGCAACCAGCCAGGCTTAAAGCCAGAGTTCTTTTTTTTTTTTTTTTTTTTTAAAGATTTTATTTATTTGACAGACAGAGATCACAAGTAGGCAGAGAGAGAGGGGAAAGCAGACTTCCTGCTAAGAAGAGAGCCCGATGCGGGGCTCAATCCTAGGACGCTGGGATCATGACCTGAGCCGAGGCAGAGGCTGAAAGCCAGAGTTCTAAAGGTTAGCAGGTTTGCCTCAATGACAGCCCAGAGTCCTCAGAGAAGCTCCTAGAGAGAAGGCAGGATGAACAGCCTGAGGACATACAGCATAGAAATAGCAATCTAAAGAGCACATGGGGCACACAGTGGGGACATTATTCACTCTTCTCAGAGCACTTCCCTTAGAGGCAGTGTTCACAGAGACACCTCCCGAGGAGCAAAGGAGCTGGCCAACCTATTTCCCTCCCCACTCCTTAGAATAAACACAGAGCCTACTGTGGGAACCAGTGAAGCTCCAACACTGCCTACTTTGCTTACACCAAGCCCTGCCCCTTAAACACTCCAGTGGAAATGCCCTTCCCAATCACTCTTACCCCAGTCCCAGTAGACTGAGCCCCCTCTCTCAGAAGATCAGCCCAAATCCCTGCTCACACTGTGTCTCCCTGGTTGGGAGATTTGTAGGGCCTCAGTTCTGGAGATAGGGGTAACAGGTTTCATTTCATGAGCAGTTCAGAGCACACCTAGTTAAAAAGCCCTACATTCAGGCCAGGTACCAAACACTGCCCACAACAGGCAAAGAGAGCCTCTACATACAACTAGCTTGAAGGATAAAGCAGCCAGGACAAAACAGCAGAGCACATGCAACACACATTGGAGATACTCCCTGAAGTGCTAGGCCCTGGGGTACAGCAGGGCTCTGCAGGACCTCTTCTTCAAAAGGCCATTACCCTCAAAGACAGAAGTAGGTGAATTTCAGGAGCTTTCAGAAGCTTTCAGAAGCAGGCATAGAGACTTAAACAAAATGAGAAGACAGAGGAATTTGTTCCAAGCAAAAGAACAGGACAAGGTCATGGCTAGAGATCTAAGTAAAACAGATATAAGTAACATGTCTGATAGAGAATTTAAAGTAATGATCATAAAGATACTCACTGGCCTTGAGAAAAGAATGTAAGACAACAATTTATTAAACATTTAAAGAAGAGTTAATACCTATTCTTCTCAAACTATTAAAAAAAAAAAGAAAGAAAGAAAAGGAAGGAAAACTTCCAAATTCATTCTATGAGGCCAGCATTACCCTGATACCAAAATCAAAGACACCATAAAAAGAGAACTGCATGCCAATATCTCTGATGAAAATGAAGCAAAAATCCTCAACAAAATGCTAGCAAACCAAACCCAGCAATACATTAAAAAAAAAAAAATCATTCAACACAATCAAGTGGGATTTATTCCGAGTTGCAAGGATAGTTTGATAATAGCAAATCAATCAACATGATATACCACATTAATAAAAGAAAGGATAAGAACCATATGATTCTTTCATTAGATGCAGAGAAAGCATTTGGCAAAGCACATCCTTTCATGATACAAACTCTCCACAAAGTAGGTTTAGAGGGAACATACCTCAACATAATAAAGGCCATTTATGAAAACCCACAGCTAACATCATCCTCAATGGGAAAAAAACAAAAATTTTCGCCTAAGGTCAGGAATGAGACAAGGATGTCCTCTCTCACCACTTTTGTTCGACATAGTACTAGAAGTCCTAGCCTCAAAATCAGACAACAAAAAGAAAGAGAATGCATCCAATTTGGCAAGGAAGAAGTACACCTTTCATTATTTGCAGATGACATGATATTATAGACAGAAAAGCCTGATGACTATAGCAAAAAAAATGCTAGAACTGATTCAAATTCAGTGAAGTTGTGGGATACAAAATCAACGTAGATAAATCTGTTGCATTTCTACATACCAATAATGAAGCAGGAGAAAGAAATTAAGAAAAAAAATCCCATTTACAATTGCACTAAAAATAATAAGATACCTAGGAATAAGCCTAACCAAAGAGGTAAAAAGATCTGTACTCTGAAAACTGTAAAACGCTGATGAAAGAAATTGAAGATGACACAAAGAAATGGAAAAGCATCCCATGTTCATGGATTGGAGAACAAATATTGTTAAAATGTCTATACTACAAGGCAATCTACAGGTTTGATGCAATCTCTATCAAAATACCAACAGCATTTTCACAGAACTAAAAAAAAAAAAAAATTTGAAAATTTATATAGAACCACTAAAGACCCTGAATAGCAAAAGCAATTTTGAAAAAGAAAAGCAAAGCTGGAGAGGCATCATAATTCTGGACTTTAAGTTATACTACAGAGTTATAGTAATCAATGCAGTATGGCACTAGCCAAAAATAGACACACAGATCAACAGAACAGAACAGAAAACCAGAAATAGACCTAAAATTATATGGTCAATCTTTGTCAAAACAGGCAAGAATATACAATGGGAAAGAGAAGTCTCTTCAATAAATGGTGTTAAGAAAAATGGGCAGTAACATGTAAAAGAATGGAACTGGACCACTTTCATACATCATACACAAAAATAAAATCAAAATGAATTAAAGACCTAAACATGACACCTGAAACAATAAAAATCATACAGGAGAACATAGGCAGTAACTTCTTTGACATCAGCCATAGCAACCTTTCTCTAGGTAGGTTCCCTGACAAAAGGGCAATAAAAGCAAAAATAAACTACTGGGACTACATCAAAATAAAACGTTTCTGTATAGCAAGAGAAACAATCAACAAAATTAAAAGGCAACTTACTGAATGGGAGAAGATATTTGCAAATTACATATTTTATAAAGGTTTGGCATCCAAAATATGTAAAGAACTTATACAACTCAACGCTCAAAAAATGAATAATCCAATTAAAAATGGGCAGAAGACATGAACAAATATTTCTCCAAGGAAGACATACAGATGGCCAGCAGACACATGAAGAGATGGTCATTATCATTCATCATCAGGAAAATGCAAATCAAAACCACAATGAGATCACTTCATACCTTTCAAGATGGCTAAAATCAACAACACAAGAAACAAGTGTTGGCAAACGTGTGGAGGGAAAGGAACCTTCTTGCACTGCTGGTGAGAATGCAAACTGGTACAGCCATTGTGGAAAACAGTATGGAGGTTCCTCAAAAAGTTGAAAATAGAATTACCCTAAATTCCAGGAATCCCACTGAGTATTCACCCAGAGAATACAAAAACACTAATTCAAAGGGATGCACGCACCCTGATGTTTATAGCAACATTATTTGCAACACCCAAAATATGGAAGCAGCCCAGTGTCAATCAATTGATGAATGGATAAAGAAGGTGATATGTATCCATATATGACAGAATATTTCAGTCATAAAAAAAGAATAAAATCTTACCATTTGCAACAACATGGATGGAGCTAGAGAATATAATCTTAAGTGAAATAAGCCAGTCAGAGAAAAACAAGTAAGGTAATTTCATTCAAATGTGGAATTTAAGAAACAAATGATCATGAGGTGGGAGAGGAAAACCAAGAAACACACTTTTTTTTTTAAGATTTTTTTTTTTTCCATTCATGACAGACAGAGAGATAGGCAAAAGGAGAAGCATGCTCCTTGTGGAGCAGGGAGCTTGATGCGGGACTTGATCCCGGATGCTGAGATCATGACCTGAGCCGAAGGCAGACACTTAACCAACTGAGTCTCCCTGGTGCCCCAAGAAACACACTCATAAATGTAGAGAACTGATGATTATCAGAGTAGAGGTGAGAGAGAGAGAATGGGCTAACCTGGTGATGGGGATTAAAGAGTGCACTTGTCATGATGAGCACCGAGGGATGTGCAGAACTGTTGAATCACTACATTGTACACCTGAAACTAATATAACACTGTATGTTAACTGGAATTAAAATAAAAACTTAAACTTACATTAGCCTATGAATGAGCAAAATCATCCTGCACAAAGCCTATTTTATAATAAAGTGTTGAATATCTCATGTAACTTATTGAATATTGCACCGAAAGTACAAAACAGAATGATTGTATGGGTACCCAATGGCTAGAATGGGTTGTTTAACCTCATGGTTGACTGGGAGCTATAAGCTCTCCACTATTGCCCAACATCACAAGAGAGTACTGTACTTCATATCACTAACCCAGGAAAATATCAAAATTAAAAACTTGGAAGTATGGTTTCTCCTAAAAGCATATCACTTTTGCATCTTTGTAAAAGTGAAAAATGCTAAGTTTAACCATCATAAATCAGGGACTGTCCATATACTAGCGGCCAAAGGGATGTATCCTAAAGATTCACCCATAAGTGATTATAGTTTTACTTTTTTTCTATTTCTCTATTTGTGTAATATTTTAGTAAGAGGCAGGAGGGAAAAGGAATGGAGGAAATGTTTTTATTATCAAAGTGTTTCTTCAGTTACCAGCTTTCCTCTTCACAACTACATAAATAAGGACATTTTAATAACCTAACTAATATCCATTTTTAACTCTATGCCATGTTTTTATTGCCATCCTCTCATTAAAAATCTAATGAACATTAGCATACTGACAAGGGTAATAAACGCCAACAATTCATATCCGGTTATTAAAGCTAATGGTTTTCCCATTGGAATGTAATATATGTTTCAGCTTTTTTGCCAAAAGCTCAACGATACTTTTATCTCCAGTCAACCAATTGCACATTTAATTTAATACCTATTAAATGCAAACAGCAACCCAGAAATTACATTGGAGTTGTTACCCGAGCCATCAAGAGCCACTAACTAGAAAGTGAAGATTAGGTAAAGGACTAATTCTAGTTGCAGAATAGAAGTGATAAGCAAATTCCTGCCTCAGCAAAGTGGCTTATTTGAGCAGACAAAATAAGTCACATGAAAGACTCTAAGCCCAACAGCAGGACAGATGTTACTACTTCTCACGCAAAGCTGAGAGAAGTATTATTTTAAACATTTTTGTTTCTAAGAACCCTTCCAATGAGCAAATCTTACTGCTGAATTTTATTTTGTTTAGGTTTCCAGCAACTACAACTTTTTTTTTGGTTATACTAATTCTCTGAATTACTAATTTGACACATTCTTTCAAAAGGGAATCTTTTTTGAAAAAGTAAAATTAATTAGAAAAGCTACAGAAATTGATTTGGACCCATAGGAAGGACTTTCTACCTGAAAAGCTTGTTGGATATGATATTAAGAGAAGTGTCAAAGAGTGTATTGCTTATTGACATAGATATATTGCCTGTCTAAAAATTGAATTATTCTAAATCTAGACAATGCCACATGCTCACTTACTCTTAAATATTGTGTTATAGCCACTGGTTTGGCACTTGCACATTATTGTACAAAGTATAAAATGAATGTTTATACTTTTCTTCAAAATACTGTTTTCTTTGAGAAATGAGTAGTTTCATGATTGATAAAGCCTACATGTCTTTTTTGGACTCAATATAGAAATGTCAAGGAAATTTCAAAAAATTTTTTCTAAATATTTGAATTGTTGCCTTACTTTACAAATCAACATATACAAGCATTAGAATATAAATTCAGGAAAACATAAGACTGGTTTTCATTTTTATAAAATCAATACATTAAGAAGAAAATCATTTTCCTCATAAGCATGAGATACTAGCAAAAGACTAAAGACTACTAAGAGTTGAGGTGAGTGAACTTGGAAGTGAAGGTTGTCAGGAGAGACGGTCATCCTTAGACCTCTTGGTTGTTGGCACATCTCACTGGGTATGCCAAGACTGTAAGGCCCAGAGCACTCTACCCAATCCATTACTCAGGGTTGTTATGTATCTGGTTGCTCAAAAGCAGATGTAATGTCTTCTCTCCACAGCTCTGACAAAGAACACACTAGCTTACTCTTGGTATAAATGTAGTGGACTCCCCAAGCTCAGTATTCCTCAACTGCAACACAAACCTGTATGTATAGCTCATCTATCACTCCCATGGACTTTAGTAGAAGAGCAACTAATAAAAATACAACCATGCTCATGTGCCATGAGTATGAGTAATAAGGTATTTGGCCTCTGACCCAAGATTCTCATTCCTTCAGCGAGCACCTCTAAAACATTAATAACGTAACTTCCAAACTTCTAAAGAGGGCAGAATCTAATCCAAGATTTGACAAAGATTACTTATGGTAAAGCTAATTAAACTCTCTAAGCATTAGTTTCTCCATATGTAAAATAGGAGACATGATAATGCCAATCTTGAGTTTTTAAGAGTATTGAATATTATACCTATGAAGTTTCTAGTACATAGAAAATGCTCAGCAAGTATTTGCTTTTCCCTAAGTATTGCCACATAAAGGAATATTTATTTATTTATTTATTTATTTATTTATTTTTAAAGATTTTATTTATTTATTTGACAGACAGAGATCACAAGTAGGCAGAGAGGCAGGCAGAGAGAGAGGGGGAAGCCAGCTCCCTGCTGAACAGATAGCCCAATGCGGGGCTCGATCCCAGGACCCTGAGATCATGCCCTGAGCCGAAGGTAGAGGCTTAACTCACTGAGCCACCCAGGTGCCCCTAAAGGAGTTATTAAAACCATGTTAAAAGAAGGGTAAGTTTATTCTAAGCATTTACATTCTCCACATTTATTCAAGTACAATTTGCAATTCTTAGAAAGTTTTTATAGAAATCTAATATTGAGGGGTACCTAGGTGGTGCATTTGGTTGTGTCCAACTCTTCGTTTCAGCTCAGGTCATGCTCTCAGTCATGAGAAGGAACCCTCAATTGGGCTCCATGCTCAGCATGGATTCTGTTTGGGATTCTCTCTCTTCTTCCTCTGTTCCTCCCATTCCTGCATATTCTCTCTCTAATAAATAAAATCTTTAAAAAAAATCTAATATTGAACCACACTACACAACTATACTGAAAAATTATACTGATATTTGATCTCATCATAGTATTTAATATATGGCTACATTTTAATTCTATTAAAAATATTTTAAATACATTATCTATATTGATAAATTATATCAGCATGTAATTCTCTATCCTGTAACATTTTATAAAATAAATTACAGATTTTCCACTAATTATATATATATTTTAGAAGACCTTGATAAAGACTGGAATTCTTATTTCCTCCAAATATGTATTGGAGGAACTCAATCTTTCTGATATGAAATTTTCAACCATTATTTCCAGTTCCATAACATTCATGAAAATTATGAAAAATGCAAAGCTGAGCTTTCTATTAACTACAATGTAGACTACCTACTTCAACATGTAATGTATGCTATTATCTGGTTTGTGATATTTCGGCCAATTTTCAACCTAATTTTTGATGTTTCTCATCTATTCATTTTAATTTATTTAGTAAATAAAATTTCATGGGATAATCTACCATATATTTTACTCAATATCAATACTCACAAATTCTGTTCTTTATTCAACAATTTTTATATTTTGTCATCCAAATAATTTAGTTTGAATGCTTGTTTACCCTCCCTAGCCTCCTTTTTCTCTCATCTTCTAACACTATAAGAGGCAGAAAGCACAAGATTATTTTAAATATGATAAAGTTGTAACAAAGAAGAAATCAGAGAGAAGTAATACATGTTAAAAATAACATATGGAGAAAAAATCAATGGAAATTAGTTAGCAAAATAGTTTAAACAAGAATAGAAATTGTAACAGGAATATATTTAAGTCAGTAGCAAAATGGATTATTTTATTAATCCAAAAGGATTATATGTCAAGTACATCCCAGAGAATTCTGGCTTGAATAGTTGTGTTTAAAGGCCTAATATATTTGTAAAATCTGTATGCCTTCAAGAAGAAAAGAACAGAGAAGAGAACATGGCATCAGACTGGCTAAAGCATTCTAAGGTTATACTGCTAGGTCCAGTGCATCGGATTAAAACACTATACTTGAAATCTCAAAATCAAGTTACCGCACCTCAAAGCAACAGGTTCAAAAGACATCATGCAGCAGGGACACAAATAAATCTCACCAAAGTCAGGCTAAGATTAAAATAAAGATATTGATAAGGCAGGAAATAAAATGCTATCAGCCAGGGGGAGGAAAAGATGCCTCCTGAAACAAGTGAAAAAACATACCAGTTGTATTAAGCAAAAGAAAACTAAACAAAAATTTAAGTTTTACATCAGTAACATGAAAAGTTATTTTTGTTTTAATAAAATTAGATGGATACTTGGCGTTGTGGAGATCTTACGGAAGTATCTATAAGCAAACAGAATATGCTGAAGATACACAATCACCTACACCCGTGATTCTACAGGCCTTTGAAATATATGTAGTCACTAAAGGGTAAAACCCTCTAACCAAAAGTTGGTTTAGTTTTCTTGTTTAAAGCACTACGCTATGCACTGGGCCACAGTGATGCCTACATGAGTATGGAGTCCAGAGAAGAAAACAGTTAAGCAATACTGTCATACAACAATGCAACTGTGATAAAAGGTGTCAGGGAAGTCATTAGAAGGAATGTCTCCTCCAGAGGCAAGAGGCTGAAGTCTTTCTGATCAGGAAGCTAAGGTGAAAAAGAGAAGACAGCCAAGTGATAAAGGGATCTTAGTCAAGAAAGAGGCCACAGCCCACAAAAGTCCAGAAGTGAAGCCACACAGAAGGCTCAAGGGAATGAAAGGATTTCAGCATTTCCTGGGGAGTAGCAAGAAAAGTCCTCCAGCAAATGGCATTCCTGGGTTTTGTTTTTTTTTGTTTTTATTTTGCAGATTTTTAAAATTATCATAGTTCTCATTTTTGATGAAATGATAAATGCAGTCTTTTTTATTTTGTAATGGGATCTTAAAATATATCCTGAAAACAGACATTCAAGTCAACCTGAAAATTTATGATTCTGACAAATATAAAGCATTAATCTTTTTCAGATGAGCAAAATGGGTATGTTGGCTATAAGTATGATTAATCAGAGAGACCCTACTCCCTCTCAAAAATATTACTCATACAAGTCCCATCAGAGAACCAGAGAGTAAGAAAGTCTACAAGTGAAATTTGAATAGTCTATTTTGTAAATGAAGTTGGGGAGAAACTTCATAATATAAATTTGACTTGAATTTATTATATAAAAATATATCATATGGATAGACAAAAGTGCCACAAGGAAAGGAAAAAAAAAAAAAAGTAGAGACCTAGATAACAGAAGTGGGGGAAGGTCCTGGGAGGGAAACATCAAGAGAGAAAAAATGTAAATATATTCTTCAAATTAGTATTAACAATGGGTTAGTCATCAGTTACCAAATGCAGATCAGATCATCATTAGCTCATCTTCTGTTCTTTTATTATGTCCAAAGTGTTTTCCCTTCACAGTCTAAGTTTTATAACTCTCTGATATGACTTAACATCCAGTTTTATAAACAAGTAAAATGAGGTTCAAAGACTTTATAAAACTAGCCTCAGTTGCCTAGGTGCTTTCTGATCCCTAAGCCTGTATAAGGTATTCATCCCTGCTGGAAGAGAACATATCACCGAGAAGAGGGACTAATGAGATTATCTGAAGATGTGGCCTAAATACTTATCTAAAATATACCACAAAAGGAAGAGAGCATGAATTTTTTATAAATCTTTTGGGGACATCCTTGACTGATTGTTGCAATATAGCATTCTTTGCTAAGACAAGCAAAGACCTGGATTTAATTCTCGCTTAATCCAATAGTCTTCACAGTTCACAGATTCTAACACTGGTCAGCTGTCTTGTACATATATGCTGATAGTCACAAGGGAAGGTGGGTGAGAGTGAATGCAAATAAGCAGTTTCCTCATCTCAGTTCAAAGCTGGGAGGGAGGCCAAAAGCCTCTTTCTGTGTAGAGAATTAAGTCTAGTGTCCATGGTCACAGCCCCCTTCAGACCCAGTATCCAAGTCCCTCATTCTCAATATACCCCCAGAAGTTCTGATTCAACTAATCCTGATTTAGCCAAGCACTGATAATTTTTAAATCTCCTCAACATGCTAAAATGCATCCAGGGTTGAGAGCCACTGAATCAAGTCAATCAAGATAATCCCTTTTCCATATAGCCAGTGATTGCTTCAGGAATGAGTGTGAGACTCAACACTGGCCCATGAAACAGAAGAGATATATTCCAGATGAACTTTGGAAAAATTTTCGTAGGTCTTAAAAATAGAAATCAAGGAAAAATGGACTTTATCATGTCTGGAATTGATACACAGAACCACAGCAAACATCTTGGGATTCTAAGAAAAACAACTATGAGACAAAAATGTTGAGGACAAGAAAATGAAAAGATTAAAGGAAAGAAGGTCCTGATGATATTATTAATGTCTGGGATCCATCTTGCCTCTGTACTTTTTAATTATGAAAAATAACAGATCCCTTTATTGTTTTAAGCCTATTTGAGTGAGGGTCACCTATTTCTTGTCCCCAAAATCATCATTACTGATCTTGCACATGATACTGATGATTATATCTCATATTTGAGTGACCAAATAATCCTGACAGTATATTAAAAAGTTACCTCAGGGGTGCCTGGGTGGTTCAGTGGGTTGGGTTTCTGCCTTCGGCCAGGGTTGTGATCTCTGGGTCCTGGGATTGAGCCCCACGTCCGGCTCTCTGCTCGATGGGGAGCCTGCTTCCCCTCCTCTCTCTGCCTGCTGCTCTGCCTACTTGGGATCTCTCTCCCTCTGTCAAATAAATGGGTAAAATCTTTAAAAAAAAAAAAAGTTACCTCAGTTTTTAATATTCTTGCTCAAGATTAATTATATCATTGTTACCAACATTTTGCATATCATCAAATCTAAAAAATAGAATAAACTATTTTTTCTGAGTTTATTCCAATATGTCCGTCTAGCCCAGCCCAATTCCTAATATCGTAATAACTACAAGTAGTTATAAGAACCTACTAAAATGACTAATCTTGCATCTTCCTCATTTGTTTGTTCAGATAGTCAACACCATTTTTTTCTTTTAATAGACCAGATGCCATGCTCCTGTTAGGACACACACATTTTAAACTTCTTTTTTTTTTTTTTTTTTTAAGATTTTATTTATCTATTTGACACAGAAAGAGATCACAAGTAGGCAGAGAGGCAGGCAGAGGGAGATGGGGAAGCAAGCTCCCTGCTGAGCAGAGAGCCCAATGTGGGGCTCGATCCCAGGACCCTGAGATCATGACCTGAGCCGAAGGCAGAAGCTTAACCACTGAGCCACCCAGGGCCCCCAGGACACACACATTTTAAAAAATGTTACCTACTCTGGCGAAGCTACAGTCTAGTAAGAGAAACATATATATTAATAGGTAATTGTAATATAATGTGATTAATTTATCATAGAAACTAAAAACATAATTTTTGTAAAAGAGCCAAGGCAAGTTTGCAAGCATGCAAAAAAAAAAAAAAAGAGAGAGAGAGAGAGAGAGAGAGAGAGACTTATTAATTCTTACTTTTACTAAATCTCCAAGTGTCTCTGCTTATAAACAACTTCAATAGCTCCAAAGAAAATAGGAAAACATAAATAAAAAGTGAAAGTTCAGTGGCCAAGACAAATAAAGGACAAAAATGAAATACCTCAATTGTAGAGTTAAAAGTCTAATTTCAGAACAATATAAAAGTACTGAAATTTTGACAGATGGATTTTTTTTAAACATCAGGGGAAGTTGTTCTCAAAACTGAATATTTTGCAAGACTATTTTATTTGAAGCAGAAGGGCACTAATGAAATTGCCTTTCCAGAAAGTCATAAATAAAAGCAAAATATCCCTATATCCTTAGGTATCAATTTTCCACATCAATCATCTGTTTTGCTAGAAAACTAGCATTGCTCTATAGTGTTTTTCCCATTCTCCAGTAATCTTGATTTTGCATAATATGACTTCAGAAACAACTGTCAAAAATGCAACTGATTTGATTACACCCAGATTTCTAAGTCCAACTAAATAAGCATTTTATAGAAAAAGTACATTTTATAAAGCTTCAATGTTTTCTTCTATTTTTCTTCTCACTTATAATAGGAAAAATATTGACCATGGGAAAAAATAATAGATTGTATTTGGCTTTCAGATACAGGTGCTCTTTGATATAATTTTAGATCCTAATATATGAATCCCAAAATCCTCTTGTCAGTTCATGAAAATATTTGATCAGACAATTGAGCCTAAGCAATAAAATGGCCTCTGTATTTTAACAGCACTTAATATCCCAATATCCTGCCTAATTTTATAGCTTTATAGGATTAAAAAATAGTATCCTGAATCTATCTGGTTATTCTAACCTAAAAAATAATAATTTTAACTTAGATTGACTGGTTGCCATTTCAAAAATTATGCTGCATTTGCAAAACACTTTTTTGCCTGAGTATGTGTCCTAGAGAAAATTTGATTATTTAATGTCATCTGATACTCTTCCGGCGGGGGGGGGGGTGGTGGTTAGAGAATTTCATTCTCCAACTACAAATTCTTTTACTGCAATCCTTCTCTTCCTAAAATCATAATTCTGAACCTTTAGAAAGACCAAAGAGGATTTATACCTTGGGCCTGATAAGGATGATTTGCAATTAACCCAGCCAAACTTCTGAGTACCTGGATTGATATGCAGGTCTTGAGGAATCTAGCAAGGCTAACAAGCTAGACTATTGAAGTTGTCCTAAATTTCTTTTATCTGAAAGATTCAATTAGGTTTATGACAAATCCATTAAATGCTGGAAATAAACTCCATTCTGAGGCTGTCAGCAAAGGAACAGAGGATAAGCTAGTTCAGGGAGCCTTGGGCATGCCTGACACTAGTCCAATCTCATTGTCAGGTGATGGTCCCAGGAGTTCTATGGACTCAACCACTGATTGACAGCTCATTGGAGGATGGATCTTGCAGTGTAGGAATAGTATAATACTAGAGCTCCAGGGATGATGGGTATAACTCTATCATCAACTCACTACTCATTTTATATAGTTCTGTGTATTTTCAACTCTACAAACCAAGGATCAGCCAGTAGCTTCCTTCACACTGCACAGAGACTCTGTACTATTAACTTTCATGACAGACAATAGGTTATGTCCTGTATTTGCCTTTAAAGATACTTGATGTCAAATAATTCATGATTTAAAAGCTTTTGACATTCAATTTGTAATAAGTATTTTCCATTGAAACCAAAGTTTTAACATGGTTTGTGTTGTTTTCTAAAAATTCTATTTATTTTAGCCCACACATCATTATCCGTGGTAAATAAACCACCTTATACACAGAACTATTTTTTGAAATAATATGAACAGCTCAAACCTTACCCTTCCGAACACATACACCCACACACACCCTTCTGTTGTCAAGAAGTCCCAAGAGTCCAGAATAAGAATCTTCAAATATTCACTGAAACTGGCCAAAGAATATATTTTTAATTTTTATATTGTTTATGTATTCATAGTTATATAGAATATTTATGTCAAAAAATCGAAGTAGTTTTATACTTTACTATATCTCTCTTTCTAGTGTCTTGTGAATTGGCAGAACCACTTTATAGTAAGAGAATTATGCTGAAAACATAGTATTAAGTTAAGAATTTTTAGGAAATCCCCACCCCCACTCCCACTCAACCCAGGCAGAGGTAAGATTCCTAGAAGTTTTCCATACATTTCACTGCTGGGATCCCAGTCCCACTCTTTCTTCAGCCCAAGGCTCTGTGTCCTGTCCCCACACAACAGTTTTCCAATCCTTCCCACCAGAGCAGCATAGCCCTAGCTCTTGCATTCTGCTCTGGTTTTCATTTCCCTCTTCATTTCCAGCAGCTAGGGATTTCTGTTTCTTTCTTGCATACCCAGTTATGAATTTAAGGACATTAAAAAATTATTTCATTCAGCATTTCCAGGCCACAAATTTGGAGGATCTTTGTATTATTTTTGTTAACTTGATTTCAAAAAAGAAATGGTGTTCTACCATGTTCATGCATCACTTCCACAATTGAAAAAAAAAATGATTTTATGAAAGGAACATGTTTCAGTATATTGTCTGATGGTTTCTCATTTAAACTTTAACTTAGATTTTTTTGAATAAATAGAGAAGCCAAATATTTCTCATTTAATATTAAAAAGCATCAATATTTTTCAAACATACGTAATAACCTACAAATGATGTAAAAATTTAAAAAAAAATCCACATTTATCAATGGACTGATTCTTAGCTCTAATGGTCCATCTAACTCCCTGATCCCACATTCTTCTGATTCTACTGCTGAGGTCACATAGCTCTCACTTGTCACACCAAACCTCTTCACATTGCCAAGTGAAGACCTTGGATCTGCTAAGTTTCCTTTCTTTTCTTGTTTTTTTTTTTTGTTTTTGTTTTATTTAAGATTTTTATTTATTTGTCAGAGAGGGAGAGAGAGAGAGAAATGACAGGCAGGCAGAACAGCAGGCAGAGGGAGAAGCAGCTCTCACTGAACAAGGAGTCCAATGTGGGACTTGATCCCAGGACCCAGAGATTATGACCTGAGCCAAAGGCAGACGCTTAACCAACTACTGGTTCTGGTAAGTTTCAACACTGGTCCCTCTGACCTTCTCTCCTAAATTCCCATCTCCCGTTGCACAGTCTAATTCCCCCTGGCTAAGATCTTGGTAATAGCCCAGGATAGGCTTCTAAATCTATGAATAGATCACGTATCTGCCATCAGATGCCCCTGATACAATACTCTATTCAATCTCCATGTCCACTGATGACTCTTTTTAACCTATTCAAGCTGGACTTTTTTTTTTTTTCTTTCCAAATTTCTGTTTAAATTCTAGTTAACATATAATGTAATACTGGTTTCAGGAGTAGAATTTAGTGATTCATCACTTACATACAATAACCAGTGCTTATCATAAAAGGTGCCCTACTTAATACCATCACCCATCTAGCCCCTTCCCCACCCACCTCCCTCCATCAACCCTATTTGTTCACTATTAGTAAGAGTCTATGATTCACTTCCCTCTTTCCCCTCTTCCCCTATGTTCATCTGTTTTGTTTCCTAAATTCCACATATGAATGAAGTCATATAGTATTTGTCTTTCTCTGACTTATTTTGCTTAGCATAGTATATTCTAACTCCATCCCCATTGTTGCAAATGGCAAGATTTCATTCTTTTTGATGGCTGAGTAATATTCGTGTGTGTGTGTGTGTGTGGTGTGTGTGTGTGTACACTACCTCTTCTTTATCCATTCATCAGTCAATAGACACTTGGGCTCTTTCCATAGTTTGGCTATTGTTGAAAATGCTGCTATAAACATCAGGATGCATGTACCGCTTCAAACCTACATTTTTGTATCCTCTGGGTAAATACCTGGCAGTGCAATTGCAGATCATAGGGTAGTTCTATTTTTGACTTTTTGAAGAACCTCAATACTTTTATTTCTGAAATGATTTTTAGGTATGGGCTAACAAGTCCTTATCCCTACAGAGTCTGGCATGTCTCACATATATGACCAGCCTCCCAACACAGTCTACCTGGTCTGGCTCAACTTATGAACTCCACAGCCCTTCTCAAGCAAACATTACTATGTCACTTCAAGCAAAGTACAGTTTCTGAATCTGAAGTAAATGACATTTCAAATTGGCATTGTTCTACAAATATACTTCACAATAAAGCAAAAGGACACTACAAAAGGGAAAGGCAATTTTTTCTAACCAAAGGGAAGAGTCCCTTCTCACTGACAAAACTGCTGACATCTAAAACTATTAACTCAAAGTAGAAAAAAAAAGAATTAAAGTCAGAGTTAGAAGAATGAGGGTTTGATCTGGGCTCTGCCCCTTGCTGGCCACAAAACCTCACAGAGTCTTGGTTTCATTATCTGCCTAAGATTCAGGCAGGGAAATTTTTAAATAAGATAATGCATGTGAAAATAGATGTATAAAAGTTAATGTGTCAAATTAATGTAAAGTATGATATCATTGACACAGTTATTCCTAGATCTCTTGGTCAGGGAAGAAAATTCATGAAACATATGCAAAATTTTCTCTAAATCTAAAAAGTTGGCCGTATTCAAGAAAGAATAACCTCACCCCTTTAATTATGGATGGATAAATCTATATGTTTTTAAAATTAGGTAAAATAGGAAAGAGCTCATAAGCCAGAGATTCTCACATCTAATGCTCACCTAAAATTAGATTAACTTTAGCCTAAAATGTACATTTCTTCCCTCTATACTTTCAAACTATCTCCAGCATAAGGAATAAAATTGTGGTTAAAATGGGCGATACTGTATGATTAGTTCACATTGAATGAATGACTGAAAGAAATAAGTAGATGATTTGATCCACCAACCCATATTAACTTTAAAATCTCTCTGCAGTTTCAAAGAGGTCTTCAGTCTGAACTTGAGCATAGTAAGAGAAATTCATCACTGTGACAAAGCCACTTTATGATTCATTACTTTGAAATGGATTGCCCAAAACTTCTACCATAAAAAGTTAATCTAATGGAGGGGAGGGAATAAGGAAATAACTGAACAAGAAAACATACACTTTTAAATTATACAGATGTGTCCATGAAAACAACCCCACCCAAGTATTACAGCAGCTCAGAAAAGTGATGTCATGATTGGATTACATAAACAAATATTTTCGTTTGGAGACTCAAAGTGCTACAAATGTGAAAGCAGAATTGAACATAGAGGAGATTAAAAAAAAACCTTTCGGGGCGCCTGGGTGGCTCAGTGGGTTAAGCCACTGCCTTCAGCTCAGGTCATGATCCCAGGTCCTGGGTTCAAGCCCCACATCGGGCTTTCTGCTCAGCAGGGAGCCTGCTTCCTCCTCTCTCTCTGCCTGCCTCTCTGCCTACTTGTGATTTCTCTCTGTCAAATAAATAAATAAAATCTTTAAAAAAAAAAAAAAAACCTTTCACTGAATCAAAAAATTAACAGTTTAAAGACAAAGCAAATCTAATCCCCCCTAATTTGTTTCCCCATATCTCCTTGTCTTGGTAAACATCCTATAATTTCAAATATTCCTTTTGTGGTATGGGTTTTTTTTTTAAGATTTTATTTATTTATTTGGCAGACAGAGATCACAAGTAGCCAGAGAGGCAGGCAGAGAGAGAGAGAGGAGAAAGCATGCTCCCCGCTGAGCAGAGAGCCCGATGAGGGCTCGATCCCAGGACCTTGGGATCATGACCTGAGCTGAAGGCAGAGGCTTTAACCCACTGAGCCACCCAGGTGCCCTGTGGTATGGTTTTGACTTCTTTTGCTATTTCAGTCATTATTCTTTGGACACAATCCAGATTATGTCCGTCATTTAAAATCCAGTGCTCAACATTGAAACAAAAACACTTCAAAAGTCGCATAACTGGTAAACTTTTTATTTTCATTCCTAGGTAGCAACATACTTTTGTTCATGCCGTCTAGGGTTGTGTTATTGTTATTTGTGACTACATACTCCTAATTCATGTTGAGCTTCCTGGTAATTAAAACTCCTTAATCTTTCTTACACATCCTTTTTCATATAGCCTACATATAGCACTTGTTCATTTGAGTATGGGGATATGTATTCATGACCTTAAATGTATTCCTGATAATATTTTAATTTGACAAATGTCCTGTCATAAAATAACATGAATACTAGGGTTGAAGGATAGGGCAAGGGTATAACTTGCTATCTGCCATCAATCAAGATCCTGTCATGCAATATCTATTTTCTGTCATCTAGCTTATTCTATTAGCAAGTTTGATGATTTAGATTTCTATACCCAAATCCAAGTAGTTAACAACAATTTTGAGCATTTACCATGCGTTAGTGGTTAGATAACTGCTATACATGACCTATCCCACTCAGTCTTCACAGGAACCCAGTGAGGCAGATACTATTACTATATCCATTTTAAAGATGAAGAAACTGTAGCTTGTAAAGATTCAGAAACTTACCCAAGGCCTACCCAAGGTTATACTCTAATAAGCAGTGGAAGCAGGATGTGAGTTTAAACAGTTTGAGCCCTAGTCACTGTAACTATATTATACCACAGTGCTTCTGTCTGTCATTACAAAAACGAATATAATAGACTCAAGGACAGAATCTTAAGTTATACCTTTATGAAAACTGCCCGATGACATTGGCGCACTGAGTAATCCTCCTTGGATATAGTCTTTCAAACATTCACCTAGTATCAGTAACACTTAGTCATTCACCATCTTTACACAAAGGTATCTTGAAAGACTTGGCCAATGTCTTGCTTAAACCCAAATACACTACTTTGTGCATTCCTCTGACTTACAGGTCTAGTAACCCCACAAAAAAGAGAGCTGGATTACTTTGATAATATTTCTTTTTTTTTTTTAAAGATTTTATTTATTTGACAGTCAGAGATCACAAGTAGGCAGAGAGGCAGGCAGAAAGAGAGGGAGAAGCAGGATCCCTGCTGATGCGAGAGCCTGATGCGGAGCTCAATCCCAGGACCCTGAGATCATGACCTGAGCCAAAGGCAAAGGCTTAACCCACTGAGCCACCCAGGCATCCCAATAATATTTCTTCTTAATAAACATACTAGCATCTAGGAATCATGGCTTCCTTTACTAGCTATTCACCAACCATTTCTTTAAGTATTAACTCTAAAATCTTACCTACCATCATTTACTTGCTCAGACTATAGTTTATGGGAAATTTCTTGTCCCTTAAGAAAAATTAAGAAACATTTACCTGTCTTCATTCTTCCAAAACTAATCCCATGTCTTTCAATGAAAAATTTTGAAGAGAGCAGAAAACCTTTGCCAGTCTGTTTGAAATTTGTTGTGCTTTAAAGCACTAGGTGACTGGGAGTACAGCTAATTTTGTGTCAGCGGTACATAAAATATGTGTTTTGAAGTAATAAAAAGATGGCAATGAAAACTATAAAGTTCATGTTTGTAAAATAAAGTAATGAAAAGTAAATTATTCCTCCATCTGAAGTAAATTCATGTAATTCCCTTCTATAAAACCTATGCTTGGGGACGCCTGGGTGGCTCAGTTGGTTAAGCAGCTGCCTTCGGCTCAGGTCATGATCCCAGCGTCCTGGGATCGAGTCCCACATCGGACTCCTTGCTCATCGGGGAGCCTGCTTCTCCCTCTGCCTCTGCCTGCCATTCTGTCTGCCTGTGCTTGCTCTCTCTCCCTCTCTCTCTGACAAATAAATAAATAAAAATCTTTAAAAAAATAAATAAATAAATAAATAAATAAAACCTATGCTTGAAAGTAAGTGCTTATGGCACATTCAAGCTATTGATTTCTGCAAGTTAATAATTTCTACTAGTGGTATACAATTCCTAGATGGCTGGTAAAACATCTGTCAGCCTATGTCATGTTCCAAAAAGTCAGTCAGTGGGTCAATAAAATTCGTGAGTGTCTTTGGTGTGGAGACCATTCCAGAAGATGCAGTAGGGAAATGTAAAGTAAAGAAATGTATAAATCGATTAAGGGACCAATGAATCTCAATGACAGCTCTCTGGATAAGAAAACAGAGAGTAAAATTTAGAGCAATTTAATGTTCCTCTTGGAACAGACACCAACTTTTCCTGAAATGACAAGTTAGTTTAAATCTATACATTCTCACTTACATTTTTCCTGATAATGGAAAAACATGTTTTTTTTTAATATTTTATTTATTTATTTGACAGACAGAGATTACAAGTAGGCAGAGAAGCAGACAGAGAGGGAGGAGGAAGCAGGCTCCCTGCTGAGCAGAGCGCCCGATGTGGGGCACAATCCCAGGACCCTGGGATCATGACCTGAGCTGAAGGCAGAGGCTTTAACCCACTGAGCCACCCAGGCGCCCCTGGAAAAACATGTTTTAAAAGATGTCATATTTTACTGTAGTCATATATCCTATACCCTTTGGGTTTTAAGCTCTTTCTTCAAGCATAAGGATGTTTACCGAATAACTGAGGGAGTGGCAAGATGTCTTCGAAATCACCCTTTGTGTCATTCCAACAGAGAAGTGAGTGTGGGAGGTACACCCAGGGGAAGGCACCAGGCACTCACTTCAAAAGCAGATGTAGAAAGAATAAGAAAGGGCACTTAACATTTGGTAGCAGGATTCTGAGAACCCAAGGGATCATGATCATATTTCAATACAACTCTCAGTAAACACAGAAATGAAGATTAAGAAAACGCAGGGTGGTATAAAACAAGAAATATGAAATTAACAGTATCTGGACAAAGCAAGGAGAGAAATCGAGATCTTAATGAAACTGTCATTTCCTAAGCCAGATCTGGATAAGTGGTCTGATTCAGACTGTTCTGAATGCAATAGATTAGTCTCTAAACGGAGCCATGGGAAGGAAAAAAAAAAAAAATTGATGTGAGTCATCAAAACCTTATTGGTAAAGTTATTTCAACACAGCTTTTGTCTTCATTTAAAAAAAAAATCTTCCAGATATAACATAAAAAGACATGAATCAGGTTGTTACTAAATGATATGACTAATAATATCTGGGTCCTAACAGAATGTTGCTGGCTTAAGGTTACTTTTTTCTGGGGCTCCTGGGTGGCTCAGTCGTTAAGCATCTGCCTTTGGCTCAGGTCATGGATCGAGCCCTGCATTGGCCTCCCTGCTTGGCAGAGAGTCTGCTTCTCCTTCTCCCACTCCCCCTACTCCTTTACCCTCTCTCACTGTGTCTCTCTGTCAAATAAATAAATAAAATCTTTAAAAAAAAAAAAAGTTTACTTTTTTCTCTCACTGTGGAAATTACAGGTCCCAAAACACTAAGAGAAGATCATTGAAATACCAAGGGTATTTGAACCCTTGCACCCCATATACTTACTACATAAAACCTCAATAATATGATTAATCAGCAGATAATCAAATGTTCTCATATTCTAACTCACTTTTATGTGACCTCTACTTCAAAATCTCCCAGAATGCACTTAAATGCACTTTATCCCAGACCAAGAGCTATGGAAACAGAATTTCCAATGGTAGAGCCTAGGGATCTAAGTTTGAAACTGTGCTGTCAGACTAGGCTTTGCTATTTACTTGCCCTGTGACCTTGGGCAAGTCTCATCATTACTTCTCTAAGCCTCAGCTCCCTCAGGCACAAAGCAGAGTATAGAGTAGTGCCTCCTCCTAAGGTTGCTGGCAGGATTGCACGAGATCGTGCTCATAAAATACACAGCACGATGCCTGCACCCACTTAGCACCAAGGGAAATGAGAGAGTTATAATTAGCAAATGCCACATGGAGTTACTGATAGAAGACATATCACTTTGGTTCCCCCTCCCCTCCCAGTAAATCACCACCAGGCACAATCATTAACACTTAGACATTATTATTAAATACTATGTGCTAAACGAGTCCAGAATACTTTACATATGCCAATATATTCACAATAAACTCAGGATTATATCTATTGCACAGAAGCAAGCCTCCTAAATCTTCATAGTTGACAATGCCAGAGCTTTTCATTTCACCAAGATAGGAGATTCAAAGCCAACAGCCTGCCTCTGGAATCCCAAAGATGTATTTGTATCCCAAACTTTTACTATTTAATAAATATCCTATGTCTTCAAAATAAAGACCATTTTCCTTTTGAAGGAAAAAACATTTCCTTACAACTCTCAAGGGTAAGATTTCTGAGAGTGACAACCAATATTAAAATGTTGATTATCTTTTCACAGTCTTATTTAGAGTCCATGAGAACATCTTGAATAAGAAGTTTCACTGGCTGGGACGCCTGGGTGGCTCAGTTGGTTAAGCAGCTGCCTTCGGCTCAGGTCATGATCCCAGCGTCCTGGGATCGAGTCCCACATCGGGCTCCTTGCTCACCAGGGAGCCTGCTTCTCCCTCGGCCTCTGCCTGCCATTCTGTCTGCCTGTGCTTGCTCTCTCTCCCTCTCTCTCTGAAAAAAAAAAAAAAAAAAAAAAAGAAGTTTCACTGGCAAGACTGTTTTGATTAAGATCTCATGGGTAGATCTTATCCTCAAATTTGTTGTGCTTCAGAGTATGAGGTGACTGGCAGTATAGCTAATTTTGTGTCAGTAGTACATAAATGTGTGTTTTGAAGTAATAAAAAGATGGCAAAAACACTTGTTTCCAGATAAAAACAGTTGTTCACAACTGAAATTCATTATCTGGGAATTTCCTTCTCAAGCTATTTTCACAAACAAGATCATTTTGGGCCAATAAGTGAGTCAATAATATTTATTGAGCACCTGCTAAATGGATGTGTCTGGAAGGGCATATTTGTTCAGTCCTTTGTAATTAGATTACAGTCCTAGTGATTCAGAAAAAAGAAAAAAGAAAAAAAAAAACCTTTTCCCACTCAATAAGTTAGCATTTCTTTTTTTAATTTAAATTTTAGGTAGCTAACATAGAGTACAATATTGGTTTCTGAAATAGAATTAAGTGATTCCTCACTTACATACAATGCCCAGTGCTCATCATAATAAGTGTCCTCCTTAATTCCCATCACCCATCTAGCCCATCCCCCATCCACTTCCTGCCATCAACCCTCAGTTTGTTCTCTTTTGCTGAAAGTCTCTTACGATTTGCTTCCCTCTCTCTTTTTACCTCTTCATCTGTTTTCTTCCTAAATTCCACATATGAATGAAACCACATGGTATTTGTCTTTCTCTGACTGACCCATTTTGCTTAGTATAATACATACTAGCTCCATCCATGCTTTTGTAAGTGGCAAGATTTCATTCTTTTTAATGGTTGAGTAATATTCACACACACACACACACACACTACCTCTTCTTTGTCCATTCATCGGTCAATAAACATTTGGGCTCTCTCCATAGTTTTGCTATTGTTGATAATGCTGCTATAAATATCAGGGTGCATGTATCTCTTCAAATCTATATTTTTCTATCCTTTGGGTAAATAACCTAGTAGTGCAATTGGATTTTAGGGTAGTTCTATTTTTAACATCTTGAGGAACTTCCATACTGTTCTCCAGAATGGCTACGCCATCTGCATTCCCACCAACACTGCAAGCAGTTTCCCCTTTCTCTGCATCTTTACCAATACCTATTTTTTTTAATGTTAACTCTAGCCATTTCAACAGGTATAAGATGGTATCTCATTGTGGTTTTGATTTGTATTTCCCTGATGATGAGTGATGTTGAACATCTTTTCATGTTTTGTTAGCCACCTGGATGTCTTTTCATGTCTTCTGCCCATTTCTTACCAGGGTTGTTTGGTTTTTGGGTGTTGAGTTTGATAAGTTCTTTGTGGATTTTAGATACTAAACCTTTATCAGATATGTTGTTTGGAAATATCTTCTCCCATTCTATAGGCTTTTAGTTTTGTTCATTGTTTTCTTTGCTGTGCAGAAGATTTTTATCTTGATGAAGTCCCAATAGTTCATTTTTGCTTTTGTTTCCCTTGCCTCCAGAGACATGTCTGGTAAAAAGTTGCTATGGCTGATATCAAAGAGGTTTCTGCCTGGATTCTCCTCTAGGATTTTGATGGATTCCTATCTCACATGTAGGTCGTTTGTCCATTTTGAGTTTATGTTTGTGTATGGTATAAGAAGGTGGTCCAGTTTCATTCTTCTGTATGTGGCTGTCCAGTTTCCCCAACACCATTTGTTGAAGAGACTGTCTTTTTTCCATTGGATATTCCTTCTTGCTTTGTTGAACATTAGTGGATTGTGTAGTTGTGAGTCAGTTTCTGGGTTCTATATTCTGTTCCACTGCTCTATGTGTCTGTTTTTGTGCCAGTACCATACTGTCTTAATGACTAGAGTTTTGTTATATAAATTGAAATCCTGAATTGTAATCCCCCATTTTTGTTTTCCTTTTTCAGAATGGCTTTGGCCATTCAGGATCTTTTGTAGTTTCATACAAATTTTAGGATTGGTTGTTCTAGCTCTGTGAAAAATGCCGGTGGTATTTTGATAGGGATTGCAATAAGTGGGTAGATCACTTTGTAGTATTGGCATTTTAACAATATTTTGTTTTTCCACTCCATGAGAATGAATGTTTCCCATTTCTTTGTGTCCTCTTCAATTTCTTTCATCAGTGTTTTATAGTTTCAGAGTACAGATCTTTTACCTCTTTAATTAGATTTATTCCTAGGTATCCTATTTTTGGTGTAGTTGCAAATGAGATTGATTCCTTGATTTCTTTTTGTATTGCTTCATTATTGGTGTATAGAAATGTAAGATTTCTGCACATTGATTTTATATCCAGCAACTTCGCTGAATTCACGTATGAATTCTAGCAATTTTTTGGTGGAGTCTTATGGGTTTTCTACTTACAGTATGATGTCATCTGCAAATAGTGAAAGTATGACTTCTACCTTCCCCATTTGGATGCCTTTTATTTATTTTTATTGTCTGACTGCTGAGGCTAAGACTTTCAGTACTATGTTAAATAGCAGTGATGAGAGTGGACATCCTTCTCTTGTTCCTGACCATTGGGGAAAGGCTCTCATTTTTTTCCCCATTGAGGATGATATTAGCTGTGCTTCTTTCATATGTGACCTTTATGAGGTCTATTCCATCTATCCCTACTGTGTTGAGGGTTTTTATCAAAAAAGGATGCTGTATTTTATGAAATCTTTTTTGCCTCTATTTATAGGATCATACGGTTCTTATCTTTTCTCTTATTAATATGGTTTATTATATTGATTTGCAAATATTGAACCATTCCTGCAGCCTAGGAATAAATCTCACTTTATCATGAACGATTCTTTTAATGTACTGTTGAATTTGATTTGCTAGTATTTTATTGAGAATTTTTGCATCCGTGTTCATCAGGGATATTGGCCTGTAATTCTTTCTAGTGGGGTCTTTGTCTGGTTTTGGAATAAAGGTAATGCTGGCTTTGTAGAAGGAGTTTGGAAGTTTTCCTTCCATTTCTGTTTTTTGGAACAATTTGAGAAGAATAGGTATTAACTCTTTTTTAAGGTTTGGTAGAATTACCCTGGGAAGTCACCTGGAAGGATTTTTATTTGTTGGGAGATTTTTTATTATGGATTCAATTTCTTTGCTGATTATGGGTCTGTTCAAATTTTCTATTTTTTCCTGTTTCAATTTTGGTAGTTTGTAAGTTTCTAGGAATTTGTCCATTTCTTCCACGTTGCCCAGTTTGTTGGCATACAATTTTTCATAGTATTCTCTTATAATTGTTTTTCTGTGGTATTGGTTGTGATCTCTCTCATTCGTGATTTTATCTATTTGGGTCCTTTTTCAAGTGCACATGGAATGTTTTCCAGAATAGATTATATACTGGGTCAAAAATCAAACTTCAACATGTACAAATGATCAAAATAATCCCATGCATTTTTTTTTAGACCACAATGCTATGAAACTGGAAGCCAACCACAAGAAAGAAATTGGAAAGAAAATTTTAAATTTTTATTGAGAAGTCTGGTTATGGGTTTATCAATTTTATTAATTCTTTCAAAGAAGCAGCTCCTAGTTTCCTAATCTGTTCTTTCTTTCTTTTTTTTTTTTTTTTTTTTTTTTGCTTCTGTATCATTTATTTCTGCCCTAATCTTATTTCCCTTCTTCTGGTGGCTTTAGGTTTCATTTGCTGTTCCTTTTTTAGATCCTTTAGGGGTAAAGTTAGATTGTGTATCTGAGACTTTTCTTGCCTCTTGAGGTAGGCCTGTATTGCGATATACCTTCCTATTGGGACTGCCTTTGCTGTATTTTGCAGGTTTTAGACTGCATTTGCTTCCATGTTTTTTTTTTTTAATTATTTAATTTCCTGGCTAACACATTTATTCTTTAGTAGGATGTTCTTTAACCTCCACATATTTGAGGTCTTTCCAATTTCCATGTGCACTTGAAAAGAACGTGTATTCTGTTGCTTTAGGAAGAAATGTTCTGAATATATCTGTTCAGCCTATCTGGTCCAGTGTGTCAAAGCCATTGTTTCTTTGCTGACTTTCTGCTTAGATGATCAGTCCTTTACTGTAAGTGGGGTTTTAAAGTCCCCTACTATTAATGAGTATATGTTTATTATTAATTGATTTATATATTGGGTACTCCCAAATTCATGGCACAAGTATTTATAATTGTTAGGTCTTCCTGATAAATGCCATTAAGATATAATGCCCTTCTTCATCTCTTGTTATAGTCTTTAAAACAAAACAAAACAAACAAAAAAAAACCTTACTTTTTCTGCTATAAGTATGGCTACTCTAGCTTTCTTTTGATGTCCATTAGCATGACAGATGGTGCTCCAGCCCCTCACTTTCAATCTGGAGGTGACTTTAAAATTAGTCTCTTAGGGGAGGAGTCAAGATGGCGGAGAAGTAGCAGGCTGAGACTACTTCAGGTAGCAGGAGATCAGCTAGATAGCTTATCTAAAGATTGCAAACACCTACAAATCCAACGGGAGATCGAAGAGAAGAAGAACAGCAACTCTAGAAACAGAAAATCAACCACTTTCTGAAAGGTAGGACGGGCGGAGAAGTGAATCCAAAGTGACGGGAAGATAGACCGCGGGGGGAGGGGCTGGCTCCCGGCAAGCGGCGGAGCAGTGGAGCACAAAATCGGGACTTTTAAAAGTCTGTTCCGCTGAGGGACATCGCTCCAGAGGCTTAACTGGGATGAAGCCCGCGCGGGGTCAGCGTGGCCTCAGGTCCCGCAGGGTCACAGAAGGATCGGGGGTGTCTGAGTGTCGCAGAGCTTACAGGTATCAGAACAGGGAAGCCGGCTACAGAGACAGAGCCGAGGAGTAAGCTCTAAGCTCGGGGTTACCTTGAACCAACCGCAGGCTCTGTCAGCTCGGAGCGCGGCCGGAGGCAGGGTGACGGGAGTAAATCGGCGTTGTTCTCTGAGGGCGCACTGAGGAGTGGGGCCCCGGGCTCTCGGCTCCACCGGGCCGGAGACCGGGAGGCCGCCGTCTTCATTCCCGCCCTCTGGACTCTACGGAAAGCGCTCAGGGAACAAAAGCTCCCAAAAGCGAACCGAGCGGATTACTCAGCCCTGCCCCGGGTAAGGGCGGTGCAACTCCGCCCGGGGCAAAGACACTTGAGAATCACTGCAACAGGCCCCTCCCCCAGAAGATCAACAGGAAGCCCAGCCAGGATCAAGTTCACCTACCAAGGAGTGCAGTTTCAATACCAAGGAGAGCAGCGGAATTCCAAAGGAGGAGAAAGCAAAGCACGGAACTCATGGCTTTCTCCCCATGATTCTTTAGCCTTGCAGTTAATTTAATTTTTTTTCTTTTTCAATTTATTTTTCTTCTTCTGCTAAATTTTTTTAACTTTTACCCTTTCCTTATTTAACATTTTTTAACTAGTTTATCTAATATATATATTCTTTTTTTTCCTTTTTATATTTTTTCTTTATTGGTTTTCTTTTTTTAATTGTTTCTTTTTTTTTTCTTCTTTTTTTTTTTTCTTCTTTTTTTTTTTCTTCTTTCTGAACCTCTTTTTATCCCCTTTCTCCCC
>NW_019154088.1:37914621-37915197 GCF_002288905.1 Enhydra lutris kenyoni | reverse complement strand
GAGTGTCGCAGAGCTTACAGGTATTAGAACGGGGAAGCCGGCTACAGAGACAGAGCCGAGGAGTGAGCTCTCAGCTCGGGGTTACCTTGAACCGGTCGCAGGCTCGGTCAGCTCGGAGCGCGGCCGGAGGCCAGGGTGACGGGAGTAATTGGGCGCTGTTCTCTGAGGGCGCACTGAGGAGTGGGGCCCCGGGCTCTCGGCTCCTCCGGGCCGGAGACCGCGAGGCCGCCATCTTCATTCCCGCCCTCCGGAACTCTACGGAAAGCGCTCAGGGAACAAAAGCTCCCGAAAGCAAACCCGAGCGGATTACTCAGCCCGGCCCCGGGTAAGGGCGGTGCAACTCTGCCCGGGGCAAAGACACTCGAGAATCACTAAAACAGGCCCCTCCCCGAGAAGATCAACAAGAAGTCCAGCCAGGACCAAGTTCACCTACCAAGGAGTGCAGTTTCAATACCAAGGAGAGCAGCGTAATTCCAAAGGAAGAGAAAGCAAAGCACGGAACTCATGGCTTTCTCCCCATGATTCTTTAGCCTTGCAGTTAATTTTTTTTTCTTTTTCAATTTATTTTTCTTCTTC
>NW_019154088.1:37835781-37914521 GCF_002288905.1 Enhydra lutris kenyoni | reverse complement strand
TTCTTTCTGAACCTCTTTTTATCCCCTTTCTCCCCCCTCACGATTTGGGATCTCTTCTGATTTGGCTAAAGCATATTTTCCTGGGGTTGTTGCCACCCTTTTAGTATTTCACTTGCTCCTTCATATACTCTTATCTGGACAAAATGACAAGGCGGAAAAATTCACCACAAAAAAAAGAACAAGAGGCAGTACCAAAGGCTAGGGACCTAATCAATACAGACATTGGTAATATGTCAGATCTAGAGTTCAGAATGACAATTCTCAAGGTTCTAGCCGGGCTCGAAAAAGGCATGGAAGATATTAGAGAAACCCTCTCCGGAGAGATAAAAGCCCTTTCTGGAGAAATAAAAGAACTAAAATCTAACCAAGTTGAAATCAAAAAAGCTATTAATGAGGTGCAATCAAAAATGGAGGCTCTCACTGCTAGGATAAATGAGGCAGAAGAAAGAAGTAGCGATATAGAAGACCAAATGACAGAGAATAAAGAAGCTGAGCAAAAGAGGGACAAACAGCTACTGGACCATGAGGGGAGATTTCGAGAGATAAGTGACACCATAAGACGAAACAACATTAGAATAATTGGGATTCCAGAAGAAGAGGAAACAGAGAGGGGAGCAGAAGGTATATTGGAGAGAATTATTGGAGAGAATTTCCCCAATATGGCAAAGGGAACAAGCATCAAAATCCAGGAGGTTCAGAGAACCCCCCTCAAAATCAATAAGAATAGGTCCACACCCCGTCACCTAATAGTAAAATTTACAAGTCTTAGTGACAAAGAGAAGATCCTGAAAGCAGCCCGGGAAAAGAAGTCTGTAACATACAATGGTAAAAATATTAGATTGGCAGCAGACTTATCCACAGAGACCTGGCAGGCCAGAAAGAGCTGGCATGATATATTCAGAGTACTAAACGAGAAAAACATGCAGCCAAGAATACTATATCCAGCTAGGCTATCATTGAAAATAGAAGGAGAGATTAAAAGCTTCCAGGACAAACAAAAACTGAAAGAATTTGCAAATACCGAACCAGCTCTACAGGAAATATTGAAAGGGGTCCTCTAAGCAAAGAGAGACCCTAAAAGTAGTAGATCAGAAAGAAACAGAGACAATATACAATAACAGTCACCTTACGGGCAATACAATGGCACTAAATTCATATCTCTCAATACTTACCCTGAATGTTAATGGGCTAAATGCCCCAATCAAAAGACACAGGGTGTCAGAATGGATAAAAAAACAAAACCCATCTATATGTTGCCTACAAGAAACTCATCTTAAACCCGAAGACACCTCCAGATTTAAAGTGAGGGGGTGGAAAAGAATTTACCATGCTAATGGACATCAGAAAAAAGCAGGAGTGGCAATCCTTATATCAGATCAATTAGATTTTAAGCCAAAGACTATAATAAGAGATGAGGAAGGACACTATATCATACTCAAAGGAACTGTCCAACAAGAAGATCTAACAATTTTAAATATCTATGCCCCTAACGTGGGAGCAGCCAACTATATGAACCAATTAATAACAAAATCAAAGAAACACATCGACAATAATACAATAATAGTAGGGGACTTTAACACTCCCCTCACTGAAATGGACAGATCATCCAAGCAAAAGATCAACAAGGAAATAAAGGCCTTAAATGACACACTGGACCAAATGGACATCACAGATATATTCAGAACATTTCATCCCAAAGCAACAGAATACACATTCTTCTCTAGTGCACATGGAACATTCTCCAGAATAGATCATATTCTCGGTCCTAAATCAGGTCTCAACCATTATCAAAAGATTGGAATCATTCCCTGCATATTTTCAGACCACAATGCTCTGAAGCTAGAACTCAATCACAAGAGGAAATTTGGAAAGAACCCAAATACATGGAGACTAAACAGCATCCTTCTAAAGAATGAATGGGTCAACCAGGAAATTAAAGAAGAATTGAAAAAATTCATGGAAACAAATGATAATGAAAACACAACGGTTCAAAATCTGTGGGACACGACAAAGGCAGTCCTGAGAGGAAAATATATAGCGGTACAAGCCTTTCTCAAGAAACAAGAAAGGTCTCAGGTACACAACCTAACCCTACACCTAAAAGAGCTAGAGAAAGAACAAGAAAGAAACCCTAAACCCAGCAGGAGAAGAGAAATCATAAAGATCAGAGCAGAAATCAATGAAATAGAAACCAAAAAAACAATAGAACAAATCAACGAAACTAGGAGCTGGTTCTTTGAAAGAATTAATAAGATCGATAAACCCCTGGCCAGACTTATCAAAAAGAAAAGAGAGAGGACCCAAATAAATAAAATCATGAATGAAAGAGGAGAGATCACAACTAACACCAAAGAAATACAGACAACTATAAGAACATACTATGAGCAACTCTACGCCAACAAATTTGACAATCTGGAAGAAATGGATGCATTCCTAGAGACATATAAACTACCACAACTGAACCAGGAAGAAATAGAAAGCCTGAACAGACCCATAACCAGTAAGGAGATTGAAACAGTCATCAAAAATCTCCAAACAAACAAAAGCCCAGGGCCAGATGGCTTCCCGGGGGAATTCTACCGAACATTTAAAGAAGAATTAATTCCTATTCTCCTGAAACTGTTCCAAAAAATAGAAATGGAAGGACAACTTCCAAACTCATTTTAGGAGGCCAGCATCACCTTGATCCCCAAACCAGACAAGGATCCCATCAAAAAAGAGAACTACAGACCAATATCCTTGATGAACACAGATGCAAAAATTCTCGCCAAAATACTAGCCAATAGGATTCAACAGTACATTAAAAGGATTATTCACCATGACCAAGTGGGATTTATTCCAGGGCTGCAAGGTTGGTTCAACATCTGCAAATCAATCAATGTGATACAACACATTAATAAAAGAAAGAACGAGAACCATATGATACTCTCCATAGATGCTGAAAAAGCATTTGACAAAGTACAGCATCCCTTCCTGATCAAAACTCTTCAAAGTGTAGGGATAGAGGGCACATACCTCAAAATTATCAAAGCCATCTATGAAAAACCCACCGCAAATATCATTCTCAATGGAGAAAAACTGAAAGCTTTTCCGCTAAGGTCAGGAACACGGCAGGGATGTCCGTTATCACCCCTGCTATTCAACATAGTACTAGAAGTCCTAGCCTCAGCAATCAGACAACAAAAGGAAATTAAAGGCATCCAAATCGGCAAAGAAGAAGTCAAACTCTCACTCTTCGCAGATGATATGATACTATATGTGGAAAACCCAAAAGACTCCACTCCAAAACTGCTAGAACTTGTCCAGGAATTCAGTAAAGTGTCAGGATATAAAATCAATGCACAGAAATCAGTTGCATTTCTCTACACCAAGACAGAAGAAAGAGAAATTAAGGAGTCCATCCCATTTACAATTGCACCCAAAACTATAAGATACCTAGGAATAAACCTAACCAAAGAGACTAAGAATCTATACACAGAAAACTATAAAGTACTCATGAAAGAAATTGAGGAAGACACAAAGAAATGGAAAAATGTTCCATGCTCCTGGATTGGAAGAATAAATATTGTGAAAATGTCTATGCTACCTAAAGCAATCTACACATTTAATGCAATTCCTATCAAAGTACCATCCATTGTTTTCAAAGAAATGGAACAAATAATCCTAAAATTTATATGGAACCAGAAAAGACCTCGAATAGCCAAAGCAATATTGAAAAAGAAAGCCAAAGTTGGTGGCATCACAATTCCGGACTTCAAGCTCTATTACAAAGCTGTCATCATCAAGACAGCATGGTACTGACACAAAAACAGACACATAGATCAATGGAACAGAATAGAGAGCCCCGAAATAGACCCTCAACTCTATGGTCAACTAATCTTCGACAAAGCAGGAAAGAATGTCCAATGGAAAAAAGACAGCCTCTTCAACAAATGGTGTTGGGAAAATTGGACAGCCACATGCAGAAAAATGAAACTGGACCATTTCCTTACACCACACACGAAAATAGACTCAAAATGGATGAAGGATCTCAATGTGAGAAAGGCATCCATCAAAATCCTTGAGGAGAACACAGGCAGCAACCGCTTCGACCTCAGCCGCAGCAACATCTTCCTAGGAACATCGCCAAAGGCAAGGGAAGCAAGGGCAAAAATGAACTATTGGGATTTTATCAAGATCAAAAGCTTTTGCACAGCAAAGGAAACAGTTAACAAAACCAAAAGACAACTGACAGAATGGGAGAATATATTTGCAAATGACATATCAGATAAAGGGCTAGTGTCCAAAATCTATAAAGAACTTAGCAAACTCAACACCCAAAGAACAAATAATCCAATCAAGAAATGGGCAGAGGACATGAACAGACATTTCTGCAAAGAAGACATCCAGATGGCCAACAGACACATGAAAAAGTGCTCCACATCACTCGGCATCAGGGAAATACAAATCAAAACCACAATGAGATATCACCTCACACCAGTCAGAATGGCTAAAATTAACAAGTCAGGAAATGACAGATGCTGGCGAGGATGCGGAGAAAGGGGAACCCTCCTATACTGTTGGTGGGAATGCAAGCTGGTGCAACCACTCTGGAAAACAGCAAGGAGGTTCCTCAAAATGTTGAAAATAGAGCTACCCTATGACCCAGCAATTGCACTGCTGGGTATTTACCCTAAAGATACAAACGTAGTGATCCGAAGGGGCACGTGCACCCGAATGTTTATAGCAGCGATGTCTACAATAGCCAAACTATGGAAAGAACCTAGATGTCCATCAACAGACGAATGGATAAAGAAGATGTGGTATATATACACAATGGAATACTATGCAGCCATCAAAAGAAATGAAATCTTGCCATTTGCGACGACGTGGATGGAACTAGAGGGTATCATGCTTAGCAAAATAAGTCAATCGGAGAAAGACAACTATCATATGATCTCCCTGATATGAGGGAGAGGAGATGCAGCATGGGGGGTTAAGGGGGTAGGAGAAGAGTAAATGAAACAAGATGGGATTGGGAGGGAGACAAACCATAAGTGACTCATAATCTCACAAAACAAACAGGGTTGATGGGGGGAGGGGGGGTTGGGGGGGTTGGGTTATGGACATTGGGGAGGGTATGTGCTATGGTGAGTGCTGTGAAGTGTGTAAACCTGGCAATTCACAGACCTGTACCCCTGGGTATAAAAATATATTATATGTTTATAAAAAATAAAATTTAATAAAAAAAAATTTTTTTTTAAATTAGTCTCTTATAAGCAGCATATAGATGGATATTGTTTTTTTAATCTATTCTGATACCTTATGTCTTTTGGTTGGGGCATTTAGTCCATTTACATTCAGAGTGATTATTAAGAGATATGGATTTAGTGCCATTGTGTTACCTGTAGAGTTGGTGTTTCGGGTGATGTTCTCTGGTCCTTTCTGGTCTTTGTTGCTTTCAACTTTTCTCCACTCAAAGAGTCCCCCTTAAAATTTCTTGCAGGGCTGGTTTAGTGGTCATTAATTCCTTTTGGTTTTGTCTGGGAAACTGTCTCTCCTTTTGTAACCACTTTCCAGTCCTGCTGGATAAAGAATTCCTGGTTGCATATTTTACCCATTCAGCATGTTGAATATTTCCTTCCACTCCTTTCTGGCCTGCCAAGGCTCTGTGGACAGATCTGCTATGAATCTGATCTGTTTTCTCTTGTAGGTTAAGGACCTCAGTTTCTGTCTGAACCCTGTGTTCACCCTGCCCATGTCTGAGCCTTTTTATCTCAGGCACATGACTGAGATTCAAACCCAGATTTCAGCGATACCCACATGGACCTGCACTGTTCCTCTGGGGGAACGTCCCATCAAGTTTGCAGGCCCATCCCAGGAAAGCAGTCACACAACCATGGTACAGTTTGCAGTTTATAACAGAAATTCACCACAAAGACCCACTGCTCTCAGCCAGCTTCCCAGCTCCTGTGCCTGGGAACAGCACAGCACCTTGGTGCCATCCATTCTTCTTGTGACCCAGGGGATCCTCAGACCACCCTCTTACTCCTGGGATTCTTACCCTCTTTGGAACCTGGGCCCCTTTAATACAGGCACACCCCCCACAATAGAAAATTTAAAAGTTCAGATTCTGCATTCCCCAGCTTCTGATACTTTCTGGTAACCTCCATAAGCAGGCTCCCTCCCCACCACCTCAATCACAGTTATGTCTCCTTAGTGAACTTTAGCACCTTCCTACCTTGTCAAAAGTGTTCATTTTTCTACTTGTAGACTTATAGTTTTTGTTGTTTTTGTTGTTGTTGTTTTAAAGATTTTTATTTATTTATTTGACAGACAGAGATCATAAGCAGGCAGAGAGGCAGGCAGAGAGAGAAGGAGGGGAAGCAGGCTCTCTGCTAAGCAGAAAGCCTGATGTCGGGCTTGATCCCAGGACCCTGGGATCATGACCTGAGCTGAAGGCAGAGGCTTTAACCCACTGAGTCACCCAGGTGCCCCTAGACTTACAGTTTTAATTCTTACAGAACCCCGATTGATTTCTTGGATGTTCAGGATAATTTGATAACTACCTAGCTGTGTTCGAGAGACAAGGCAAGGTCAGGGTCCTCCTACTTCTCCACTATCTTAACTCTTCCTCTCCAATTTAACATTTCTTGATATAACTTTATATTGAGTCCTATAGTCTATATTTTGTGATTTACTGATATTTTCTCTCTCTTTTCATTCAGGTGGTAGTGAGAAACTCTAGTTTTACAATTTTCTGGTGTTTTGTAGCATTTACGCTCTGTCAGTGCCATTTTTATTGTTACTTTCAATAAAATTTTTAAAATTTATTTTTGTTTTAATCTAAGATTCAAAATATCTGAAAAACAATAAAATGAAATGCCTTTTGTGGGCAAATGAAGGCTACCAATTTAAACAAGTGACTTCATAAGTCAGTCTTCTCTAGGATAAGGTGAATCATTTCCTACAATTTCAGACTTGAATCACTTCTATATGCATTTAAAGGCTCTGGATATTATACCCAGGTTCTAGTCCCTTCTTGCTCATAAAAATTCTGGTTGAATGATTCCTTGGGTAAAGTGAAGCTCTACTTTGTTTTTTCCATTAGCTTCATTGGTTCCAAGAAAGATACTGAATATTTAATAGAGTTGGAATTAGCTGGAATGTGTGAATTAGCTTCAAGGACATTACTCAATGACGGGTCCCCAGGTGGGAATATCATTTGTAGGCAGCATAACTTTGCTGGGACATAAGTTGACTGAAGATGGCACAGAAAAATGCAGAATTAAAGTTGACACTACTTCCCTTTGCTACATCTCCTTTTTCCTCACTGGGCACAATGCAGTAGTCAGAACCTTTTCTCATTGAAGACACAGCTTTTAAAAAGGGCTGAGAGTGCTGCCTGACAGACCTGCTGTTCTGGAGCCCTGAGGTTTCCTTTTAGCTTTCACTTTCTTTCATATTAGATATGAACACTGAAGCAATAACTCAGGTGCTACAGCTCTCATTAGAATGTGCCAAAGAGCAGTGGTTAAAAAAAAAAAAAAAAAAGCTTGCATTTGAACTCCCAACCTGACAAATCTAATTTGCAAAACAAGTAAACCTAAGAGAACAGAAAGAGCCTTATGGTCTGAGAAAGAATTCCATCAGTGACATTATTCCAGTTTACAGCCTGACCGTCTGTCTGTGAAAGGCTTAACAAGTCAACAACCTAACCCTTAGTAATGTTTATATTCTGGAGGTACTTCTGCTAAAGAGGCTTGCTCTGAAAAATGCAAGGTGTGTTAATAACTCAAACTAATTCATTCATGCTACAAGTATTTATTGAGACACCTAAACAGTGAGACAGTGAACTGTGTGAAGCCCTGCAGGGCAGGGGGTAGGACAATCTCATAAAGAAAGATAATCATAAACCTGGCCTCACAGAACTTACAGTTTTAAGTGGAAGACAAATCATCAATACTACAGGTTACAACAGTAATATATGATGAGTTTTATTACAGGAAAGTTAGTATAAAAGACTATGAGAACATACCGGAAGGATCTAATTTTTATCTTTAGGATCAGGGAAAGCACCCCCAAGGGAGTGATACGAGCTAATCCCTGTGGGATAAGCAGAGGTTACCCAATGTGTCAGATGTCCTTATGCACAATTCTAGATTCTCTCAACTCATGCAGCTCTTGTTTCAGCCGCAGAGAGATGACCAGCTCTTGGAAGGTTCTGACCAACTTCAAGCAGTCGCACCCTCAGTTGCTTCACCTGCATGTCTCTCAACTCCCACACCAGTTTCCTTGCTGATCCCTCAGAACTCTCTCTTTGAATACACACGTGCAACCTGAAGTGTGGGGGATTTATTTAATAGCACAGGAGGTGAAACATTGACAAATGAAACAGGAAGGATCATGGACAAAGCCTTCCCTCTTCGCCAACCCAAATGACTGTCCTGGGAGGAGTTAGCTTCCCTGAGTGCTGACCAGTCTTGGCACTCCTGAACAACCTACTCCCTCAACACTTATTTCACTTCTTTGGCTCTCCCTCCTTCCTTTTCTGTTTCACCCCTGTCATCCTTCACTCTTGCTCCGTGGGGGGAGGCTCTCTCGTAAAAGTATAACTTATTAGTCTTTGTTTTAGACTCATCTTCAGACGAACTTAAGCAAAAACACCCTAATAGAGGAATTACATTCTAGACAGGGAACTACAAGTATAAAACCCAGAGTCCTAAGAGCCTATAATTAAAAATTGTTGGAACAAGAGTAGGTGTGGCCACTACACATTCTAAGTTACATATGTGGTTGTCATTTCTACTGGAAAGTGCTGGTTTCAACTTCATCTTAAGGACAATGGGATGCTACAGTTTTAAGCAGGGTAGTAACATAATCAGATTTGTCTTTTTGGAATATTACTCTGGCTGTATTATATAGGGAATGGATTTGGGAAAAATCCAGATGTAGAGACCAGTGAGAAGACTGCAAAGTAATTCAGAAAAGTAATGAAGGGAGAGAGGGAGGGAGGCAGGGAGAGAGGGAGGGAGGGGAGGGAAATTTTGTTCTGGATTAGAAGTTGTGGCAGTGAGATTAAATAGATTCAGGAAACAACAGGGCTTGATGAAAGACTGGATACAAGGGTGAAAGAGATGTCAAGGATTTTACTGTGGATTTGGTGTGTCCAACTGGATTGACAGTATGACATTTATACAATCATGGAATAGTGAAGGAGAGAAAAGCCAGGTATGAGTTCACATTTGGCAATGTTAATTTTGGGATGACTAGGGAACACCAAATGAAGATGTTCAGTAAGCAGGTTATACATGTCTGGAGGGAACTCAGAAGACTGTCCTGAGCTAGAGATCTCATGTTGGGAATTATTTACATTATAATTGAAATCATGGGGGGTAGACAGGATATAGAGGGAGAGAAAAAAAGACACGCCACCTCCTCATGAGAACTGAAACCTGACTGACTGTGAAGGCAGAATTTTTCCTTTGTAGTGACTTCAAAGGGAGGATGTTTATTCCCATACAGCCCTTATTCCTTGAGATCCAACAGTGATTCAAAATCATCCATGTGATGATTATCCTTATTTCCACTTCTAGATGATAAGTTTTATTAAAACTTCTGTTCTTTTGAGACTCACTTTTTTTTTTTTTTTTATTCTAACATGCTCCAGCCCTCCTCATTACGGTCACCAACACACCTCCTACAACTCCACCTCTTTATTTCCATTCCAACTCATCTTATCCTGGGAGACGTTACGGGACAGCATAATGACCACTTGGTTTCTTGACCACTTCATCTTTAATGGAATCACAGCAATACATTCTCATAAGTATGCCATGAATCTCATTATCACCTGCAAAACTGTGAATTCAAGTATTTTACTTTCCACCAATAGTTTTACATTTCTCTCTGCACAGCTACCTCTCCCCTTGATCACATTAGTGCTTCTTTCTTGTCTGTTTTTCACTCCATTCCTTATCCTGTTTAAATGCCATCATTTCAATACACTAACCTCAACTTTTTGTTCTTTCCTCAGACCTGTCTAGTGAAAACCCATACCTGCATGAACCCAAATGTCTGTCTCTTGCTGCCTGCCCCCACTCAACTGACCACAGGGCAGACTGATGGCTTTATGAATTTGTGGCCACCGACTCTTCTGAGTCCTCCATACTGCCTGTAAATAGGACTACCTACATTAGATAACATTTTTCCCATTGTCCTAGAGATACTTCAACTTTCTCCAGTGTCTTGAAATCCCAAGTTTCCCTATCTCTCCCTTCACTCTCAGATGACCTCTTGCTCTTCTTCACAGAGAAAAGAAAGCCATAGAGATGCTCCTTTGACTTCACATCATAAAACAAAATCTAAAAGTATTCTTATGCAGTAACCTGGAGAAGGGAGAGGTTCTGTTCCTCCCAAATAAGACCCACCCCCCAAATATACTCTATATTCTTGCTTCTCCAACCTTCTCCAGAACTTATACTATAAATACTTGCTTTGATATTCTGTGTCTGCCATCTGTAGCTCTCTCATGAACCCCTGTCAGGAGTCTTTAAGCATTCTTACTGTTTAGAATTACCGTATCCATTTCTCCTATTAATTTCTAACCCACAACCTGGCTTATGTCCTGAATACTCCAAAACCCTGAATGAACACTTGCTACCCTCCACATGGGTGTGTTATTTTCAAACTTGAGATCCTTTGATCTGATTGCTTTTGACATTGTATCCATTTTAATCATATTGTGCTTCTCACTAAGTTTATAACTAATTTTATGACCTCTTTAACTTTTACTTATTTAATGATCAGCAGGAAGAGCAGGGTTACCCATGCCCAAAAGAAACAGATTAATGTATTTTTTTTTCCAGTCTGTGATGAAATTTCTCCTACCCATCTCCTGCACTTCATCTCTAGGTGAAACCCTGAACAACAATGTCAGCCAATTAAAGAGGTGCCAGTTAAATTAAAAACCACTGAGTTGAGTAACTCCAAAGAAGCAGAAAACAAACCCACCTTTCCCAGAATAGTGGTAACCAGCCTAGCTTAAAGGCAATTCAAGACTTTATTTCTCTGGTTTCAAAACTCTTTATGAAGATAGTTATCTTTTACTAATCAGTCTTTAATTTGCCAGCCTTTTAACATTAACCCATGACCTAAAAGAAAGAAGTAGTAGGAAATTTTCCTAAGTAGAACACCCCTTGGAAAAAGTCCCCTTTGTTAAGTAGCTGTAACACTCTCATTGTCAAAATGAGGTATAGTAGAGTCACTTTTTCTAGATTCCTTTTATCAACAGCCCTCTATAGTATAATAACATGTGCTATCCCTCATCCTGCTCTAAGGAACTACCCTTAGAACTACTAGTCCATCTTAAAATACTACCATCATTCATCTTTGGTGACTCTTAAACCAGAGATATATTAAGAAACAACTAAGTTATGTGGGTTTTTTTTTTCTTTTTACAGGATGTAAGCATATTTTTAAGGTTTTCTGTTTGTGTTTTGTTTCGTTTTTTTAGTAATCTCTACATCCAACATGTGGTTCGAACTCATGGCTCCAAGATTAAGAGTCGCACGCTCTTCTGACTGAGCCAACCAAGCCAGGCACCCTTCCTAAGAAGTTTTTAAAATGTTAATAACTAGGCCCCACATCTAAATATTTTACTTCACTGGGTCTTGAAGTCTGAGTTATATGTATTCTGCAAAGCTTCCCAAGGGATTTTGTTACAAGTGCTGGACATTTTCATTTCAGTGCTTCAGGCAGGCAATGTACACTGAAAAGCTTTTTATACATTGTCTTGTTTATTCTTCACAGAAACTTTGTGGTTGACAATGTCGATTCGTTATACAAGATGCAATTTCCACCATTAGTTTCAAGCAAAGTAGATTTCATACAGGTATTCACCCACCTCCCAAGCCACTGAGTAAGGTTCTCACTGATCCCACTGATAGTCATGGGGTCTCCTTCCTCCAGCTAGTGATTGATATTATATACCAACAGGAGATGTTCTAATCCATGAGGGGTGAAAGAAAATCAGCTAAGAGTCTTGAGGTAAAGAGGACTCCACCCGTAAGCAACAGATATGGGTGATTTCTTCTTCCTCTGGAGGTTATCATGTCTACCTATAGTTCCTATAACAGCTACAGCTATTATGAGGTCAAGAGGAAAGCTTGCCTGGAGGCAAAGCTGACACAACAAGGATGGCAGAATGGAAAAAATGAGTGATTAACCAAGGTTTTTAGTTTCAAGTAACATAAACAAATGAACCAACTCTGGCTGACTTAAAGACAAAGATAATTTGTCAAAATCATCAGAGTCTGGAAAATTAGGCTCAAAGTTCTACAACTAGCAACAAAATGTCATATACTACAGCAGAACCAGTGCAGTTAGCAAACTGCTGCTGTTTGCTAAATTCCTCAAAACACAAAGAGGTTCAGATGCTGAAAAGCTAACAAATATTACCCACTATAGGTGAAAGAAGCTAGGTCCTAGGAGATGTTTCTAATTCATGACAAAATAGGTCATAATATCATTCTATTTTTAATATACATTCAAAAGTTTGTAAAAATGGAAATACATAAATCCATGGAAACTAGCCAACTGTTGATCCTAGTGTCTAGTGTATTGGTTTCTCATCACTGTTGTAACAAATTACCACAAACTTACTGGTTTGGAGCAATACAAACTTGCTATTTTATAGTTCTGGAAGTCAGAAGGTCTAAAATCAAGATGTCAGCATTTCTTCCACAGGCTCAAGGGGAGAATCCATTCCCAGCTTATAGAGACTGCTCTGTTTTCCCTGGCTCATGCCCCAATTCCTCCCATGGCATGGTTCTTCCTTCACTTCCACTGTCACGTCTCCTCAAACACCAACCTTTCCGTTTCCCTCTTGTGATTACATTGGGCCCACATGGATAATTCAGGCCAATCTTCCTATCTCAAGATTATTAATTTAACCACCTCTGCAAAGTCTCTTTTACCATATAACATATTCACAGGTTCTGAAGATTAGTAGGACATCTTCATGGTCCATTATTCAGCCTACTGTACCCGGTAATACTACTAACTGTGTCACTCTTACCTAAACCAACATCTCATTTGAGGATCTGGATCTTCTAACTGCCATCCTTTTTCAATTTCACTTTGTCCAGTAACATTACCAGCAGGAACAGACAATGCACTCAATAGGAAAATCTGTAGAACATTTAACAAAGGGACTATTTATGAAGGTATGTCAGGGGTAGAGAACTACAAGACCAAATGCAATGCACGAAGAACTAGTACAGCAGGCTGTTGTTGACTCTCTTAGGCTGGAAGGTGACCAGTTATCAGATCCAAAGCAAAGACATGCTAAAGGGAGAGCTACTGGCAAGAGGCATCCTGATGTTGAGTGATGCTACCAGTACCGTTGATATAACTGGTCAAGGGAAAGGACTTTAATGCCCCTGGGCTCCAGGAGACCTACATACTAAAAAATGCCATAGACTTTAGGTTCTCTTTCCCATTAGCTATTTGCCTCATTTATTGTTGACTTTTGGACTTTCCTCTCTTAGGTGACCTGAGGGGAGTCCAGAGGTCAACAGTCTCCCAATACCCCCTTTCACCTTCCTCAGTACCAGATCATTCCTGCTTATCTTCTATGGGAAAAACACTAGTGAAATCCTTAAAAGAGACAGAGTACTACAGGTAGATAGGTCTTGCATTTAAATATGGTGAATGCATATTGCATAATATTCAAAACCCATCACTGGTAACCTCATTCTCACTTATCTAGAAATTGAAGAAATTTAGAGCCAGGAGAAAGCAAAGACATCATGTTGTCAGATGCACTGTTTCAGACCTAAAGAACCAGTGAAGACTGTAGTTATTTGGTGCATGCCTATGCTTCCTAACACTCTGTCCTTCCCATTATACTGAAACAAGGTCAGCTCTGTCTTAGCCCTGTGAGCAACTTTGTATTTTATCAGTGGGTTACGCTGAAGGCCAAGAAAGATATTGAATATAAGGCCTTGAGGAAAAAATCACTGACAAACACACTCTTGACAAATATAGATAACAGGCAGAAGACCACATTTTACTTACTGCAAATCCATGACTATCACTCAAAGAGTGATCTTCCACGCTTATCACTGAATTCCTCAACTACTGTTTGACATTTTATTTGCACCTTACTGAACTACTCTCAAGAGACATGCAGAATGCAGTTTCAGCCCTCTTGGACTGTTCTTTTAAAACACTGAATGTCTTCTGTTCAAAAGGCTTATTGATTAAATACAAGAACACTTATAGAAGTGACTTCTAAATCCCTTTCCCCCTAGAATGCTTTCTTCAAGTGAAATATTAAGCAAATCAAGAGAAACAGCTCTAGATTGAAGTAACAGAGCCCTATCTAAACATTGCCTTTCTCCAGCCCAATATGTTCTGAACACTGACTCACAGAGCCAGATTTTCAAGTATAGACTTATTTGCTTTCCAGAAAATCTCCCATCATAAGCCATGGACACCTTAGACTTTAAAAAGTAAATTATAATCACATGCCTTTGTTTAAGACTACTTTGCTATTTGCTTAGTGCTACCTTTCTAATTTGTTTATTGAATCAATATGAGCTAGGAGCGAATAGACTTTTCCCCAGGTAAAGATAAACTACTTTTGTGGTATAATAAGCTAATCATTACTTGTTTTCTCAATGCAGTCTATAATTTGCTCAGATTAATGAGAGGACACTTAGAAATTGATTATAAAAACCATGTAATTAGCAAGATGTGAAAAGGGACATCAATTTATTTACACTATAAATCAATATGGTCTTCTAAATAAATCTGAATATACTATATCATGGAATAAATACGTTTAATAAAAAGAGGTAAGTAATTTCTTAAACTATAAAACAGAAAACACTACAATTACATGCAAGAAGAAAATGCACAAGCCTGACATAACTAAAATGTTTCCACAGTTTGTTAATCTCCTGTATTTGTGACAGGTATGTCAAATCTCAATACTTAATAGTTTTCCTCTTTTACAAGTTTGAGGGGGAGATAAGCCACCTGTTTTCCCCCTTCCTCCTGTATGTATACACACTTGTACTTCTACATTCACCCTATGGTTATGGAAATACAAATTATTTATTGCTGAGAAGGAAGAAACTTCATTTAACAAACATTTATTTAGTAAAATATCATTAGCCAGATATTAATGATACTGAAGTTTAAAAAAATTATAAGATATGATTTGTTCTCTACTATTACAAAGGCCCATTTAAAGAGATCAGGTTATGAAGGTACTTCAGCATCAGCTTTGGGTATAGATGGACTCAACCCACATGGCTTAAGTTGGGTAATTATAAAAGATCTCCTCTTATTTCCCGTAACATTCCTATTTGATTTACTCCCTAAGAGACTCACATATCATATGTATAGATTCTACTAACCTCAAGAATTTTTATTTCTCTAGGGAATATCTATGAATTTTTTTTTCATTATTACTCATAACTAGTATGTGCATTAGGATCACATTTGGAAGTAAATACATGGAGTTAAAAAAAAAAAAAGACTAAGTGATCTCAAGTCAAACAGCTAATAGCCAGCATAACTAGGTCTCTAAGTAAATATGAATGCGGAGGTGCCCATGCATCTCACAGACACTCCTGTTGAAGACAGGCCTGGATGTGGACATCCAGAAGAGCCATGGAAGTCAGTCAAGAAGTCTTAGATATAAAACAATGTGATGTTTACTTTAAGGTTTAGACTTCCTATGTCCACTCTATTCTTGAGATATGAATAAGCAGATTCTTTTCAATGGTCTACTTCTGGGGCTTTCAGGTACTTTCAAATTCTGGTACTCTCAGAGAGCTATAAGATATAATCATATATGCACTTTCCAGTAAGTTTTTGTTTTGGTTTTTAAGAAAGCCACTTATTTTAATGGGAGTTCTATGGAAGCAGAGAATTTTCTGTGGCATGTACTTATGTCTAGTGCCTAGAACACTGGTACTCATGGAATGACTAGATAAAATTCCAAATTAACAATTCAAATACAGAGAAACAAAAGTTATTACAAAAAGGAGAGTAGTAACTGAATATAAACTACTAGATGTTTACTGAGGCAGATGATAATTTAGCAATCCATAAACTTCCTGTACGCATAGAGCATATTATTTTTTCACTCCAGAAAATAAAGTTGTCAAGTCCCAAATAAGTGGCTATTGATAAAACTATATGCTTCTTGGATGGCATCAAGTTATGATAGTTCTGTAGATAAAAATATTTCTTTAAAATAGGCCTTCTTGAAGAAGTGGTTGAAACCAGGGAAGAGGCAGGGAAAAGTATAAGATGAGTCTAGAGAATCTTGTGATACCTGAACATAAAGAAATGGTTAAAGGGAGAGGAAAAAGTGGGAAAATATCAAAAGGCTAGGAGAGCTGACCTGAAAGGTCACAATGGCCAAAGCTGGAACAAACTGAGCAAAAATTTAAATAAGATACTACTGAATTCTAACCCAAGGAATGAATAGTCAAAAGTCCAAATTGATACAAATAAATGACTGAGTAAATGAAGGGACAACTATTGCTCAAGAACAATTCCAATTAATAAATGTAGGAAAAACAAGAGGAATTTTAAAAACCCACCATTACAACACCACAGTAAAAATTGCTGCAGGCAAAATCCACTGATGAATGCTAGAATTAGTTGATAAAAGATTAAGGAGAAGCATGATATTTGCATAGCCTTAAAGTATCTCACCCCAAATACTTATTAAAAAGTAAAATACACTAAATTTACGGTGGAGAAACCTAGGAGACACCACCTTAATCAAGTAATCAAGGTTAACTCCCCAATAATAAAACATATAAATATGATGTATCCCCTGATATTATGCTCTGGGAAGGGCATTTTATTTCTGTGCCATTCTCCCCAAAACTATAACCTTCACCTAACCAAGAGAAAGCATCAGAGAAATCCAGTTGAGACATGTATCTACAAAGTACTGGACCAGTATTTTTCTGAAGTGTCAAGGTTATGAAAAACAAGGAAAGACAGAAACTGTCACAGATCAAAAGCAACTAAAGAGTTATGACAACAAGGGGCGCCTGGGTGGCTCAGTGGGTTAAAGCCTCTGCCTTCGGCTCCGGTCATGATCCCAGGGTCCTGGGATTGAGCCCCACATTGGGATCTCTGCTCAGCGGGAAGCCTGCTTCCCCCTCTCTCTGTCTCTGGCTGCCTCTCTGCCTACTTGTGATCTCTGTCTGTCAAATAAATAAATAAAATCTTTAAAAAAAAAAAAAAAGAGTTATGACAATGAAATGCAATATGGGATCCTGAACTGAGTACGGAAACAGAATAAAGACATTAGTGGAAAAATGGAAAATCCAAATATAGTCTATAGTTTACTTGGTAGCATATCAATTTATTATCTTAATTAACACACCGTGGTTATATTAAACATTATATTGGGAGAAGTCTGTCAAAAGGCAAGTGGAAAATCTGTTTTATCTGTAAAATCGTTAAGTCTAGAATTAGTCTAAAATAAAAAGTTCTAAAAAATAATGGCACAAAGGACCTAATTTAGATAGAATGGTTAAAGAAGGAAAGACATCCCCTAGAAAATGATGTTTATACACACTTGAAGCATGAGAAAGTATGACTTTCTCTAAATCAAACTACCCATAATGGAATATTTCTTTTGTAATTCCAAAAAAATAATTTGTATTCATATATTACAATAACATTTGAAGTTTCAGAGAATTATTCCAATAATTGTATTAAGACTTGTAGTGACAATTTAACAAGTTAGAACTAATATATTTAGAAGGCTGAAATTATTCTGTGTGTGTGAATAAGAAATGTTTAAGAAACGTAAAAAATTTGAGAACTGTTTTCTGAGCTACATATTCAATCATATAGTCAAAAACCATGTATCACTTTATCTTAAACTCTAGTAACAAGTAACATGCATATCACAGTAATTTCAAAACTTAGGAAATATAAGAAAAAGTGGCAAACTACTCTCTACCATTCTCTAACTACTTCCTATTCCAAGTCATTTCCTCATTATTCTCTTGGTCCTTTCCATGAAACTATCTTTTCCCACTACAATAGGACAAATAAATTTAGACATTTATTCATTAGAAAGCAGGTGCTGTAGTCAGGTTATCTAGGGACACAGACTGTGTACAATGGAAGCAATTTGGGAGATGAGCTAAACCAGTGGTTCTCAATCATTCCATCTGATCTAACACCTCATTTTATATCAACTACTTAGTAATGGCACCTTTATTATCCTGAAATTGAAATTCAAAGAGAATATAACCAACCTACATAGTTTTAAATGTGTGTATCATTCCATACTATAATAAAAAGGAGAATGACAAGGAAATTTTAAATGAATTATGTATCCCAAAGTGTAAATGCTTGGGTACAACTATACTAGGAAACACAACCAAAGTAGTCAGACACAAACTCTGGCATAAATCACTGGGACTGCCACTGCTACAAATGCAGACTGACACAACAGCCATTAGCAACTCAAATTCCATGAGGAGCATCCTGTAGGAACATCATTTCGTAGATGGTGAACAACTCTCTGAAAATCCCAAAGAAAACGAATTAAAATTCTCTCCTACTATACACATACTAACTCTAGTAAAATACAACATCTGCTAAATTTGTATTTATATTCCTTAAAACCAAACAAAAGATAATTCATTATACACATACAATGAGTTAGTTTGTAGCCTCAGAAAATTATAAACAGGTTTTGTTTACCTACATGAATGTACCCTGAGACATTCAGAAGTCATACGGGATACAGGACAATTTTTTGTTGTGCGGGATCCTTTTACACATTTCAGAACATTAGATATTTCTGATTTCCATCCAGTAAATGTGAGTTGAGTTAATAACATGCCCATAGATTTCCAAAATACCCATAGGACATTAAAACCATTGATATAGACCAGCACTCATTTAACAGGCAAAGAAGTAGAGGCTTCTAGCTTGTACTTTCCCATGATTACAAGCTGGTTGAAGATCACACTAACGCTGGAATGATGTAAGTCTCTTCTTATTCTGTTGTGTTGCATCTCTTCCACTCCTTCAGGTCTTGGTATTCAAAATATGTAAATTAGAACTTTCCCAGGCCCCATCAACACTAAATAACAAAACTGCTGCCTCTCTTGAAAACGTTGTTTATCTTCTCCCTTGAGATCCATTAGCTGCAAGAGCCAAAGGCATCCTTTCTAGCAGTCCCTGTGAATTAGGCCCACTCTCTTATTCTTTCCCTCTTGTGCTTTAGCCCCAAACCAAGCCTGCTAGAACACTCAGGGATCCTCAACTCAAACCAGGATGAAATTGGGATTATTTTACACCAAATATCTTTAAGCACTGTGTGTGGCCTTTTCTCTACTATAGGACAAACATGTCAAGAACTGAGGGTTTCTGGTAGCATTCTCTGGTGGTCTTGAGCACCTTCATCCAGCACAATGCAGGTTAGTTCTAAATCTGAGGGGAAGTTGAAAACAGGAGGATATAGGAGGAGCTGCGAAGATTGCCTCACAGCTGATAATAACACAAGTCAAAACAGCACTTCAGCCACTGATGTCAATTTGGTTTTATTGTTCAGCTATCTCAGGCACTCTCTGTACACACTGGGTTTTTGGTAATTGGTAAAACCATAATGAATGAGGTAATTAGTTCTCCAACTAACCTCATATTGATAGAAATGTTTCCCAAAGAATAGGCCTTTGTTATACCAAACCTTTTTAAAAACGGACAAGAGAAATCTATTATGCATATCAGTTTCTTTCTACTGCTTTTTGGTATTAAATCACAGTCCTTTATGCATAAAGGAGTGGATTCTAGGAAAGTGGTCTTAATATTAGCATTCTTTGCATTGACAGAATATCTAAACAACCTGTTAAAATGAAAAGGGCCTTTATCCCAAATGATTCTGTAGATATCCTCAGATAAATTAGACATAAATCCTACCCCACACAAGATAATTAAAAATATCTAATTTAAGGTTCATGAGGTTATTTCTGAAATAATGTCTCATGTGAAATGTAATATGTTTCACAGAAATATTTTTGCTATATTTAAAACCCATCAAAGTTATAACTTGTTAGGGATTCCAGTTAAATGACTCTCAAAATTGGAATTTACTTTTTGTTAAGAATATTCAGTGAAGATATTCAAAAAGGTATTTTGTTCAAAGAATGAGTGCTTCAGAAGGTATTACAGAATAAGAAATGAGAAATTAATTCCCTTTGAAATATGGACTTTGAAAGTAACAATGAACAGAACACCAGATTCTAGCTTTTGGAGTATCCGTATATATACATTTACCAGTCTGAAAATAAGGATAAAATGCTTTTTAAATACACATAATACATTTTGTTAAATTTTTTATGCCTCTACTATACACAAATACATATACATACACACAACCCTAAAACAAGCACAGTAGGAGTCCAGTCCAATTCTTCATCTCTAAAACAAAGATGCATTAAATAATTTTTCTACTGGATAGAAGTATCATCTAGGAATTTGAGAAAGCTCCCCTTGGCTATATTCAGCTCTATTCCAGAATTAGGGGAGTTAGGCACATAAATCTAAGCTCTGCCTCTGGTAAGGACTTGAGCTTTCTTTTCCTGTATTCCCATCTCTGTCCACCACAGCAGGCGCTCTCCAGTCACAGCCAGGATTCATTTTACATCCTATGAATGCAAGCTTCCACTGCTGCCTTCCTCCCAGGGGGCTGGAAAGGCAAATGAGATATATCTCCTGCCCACATGAAATCCTAACACTATAGGGGATATTTCCATCTTTTCAGTGGAGTTTAGTATTTATTTACTAAGGGGGGCTTTGGGGAAGAAGCAGTAGGGTTAGCAACAAAAACAACTTTAAGCTAATAGAAACTGATATCCCTGTTTATGACCAGCTTTTACTCTTTACCATGTTTTTTCAAACTGACACGTAAATTAGCTAAATTTTATTATAATCATCTGAGATGAATGTTTTTGCATGATTTACCATGAACACCTATGGTGCCAATGCTACGACTCTTTACCCAATATTATTGTGGGTGAAAGCCCAGGAACAGTTTTCATCAGTGTCCAGCCTACCTGTGCACTCAAGAAAATGGATGTTTACCTTTTCTCTACAGAAAATATTTCACTGTCCCAATGTGCTTGCCCCCCAGTCTGCCTTTGCACCATTGATGAACTCCAGGCATCATAACATGATGCTCTCGTCCAAAGATTGACCTGTCAGCTATTACTTCATTCTCTAATGCATCATTTGGCAGAGTTCTTTATGTACCATGCTTGTAGACATTCTGCTAATGAAATTCACCCTCATGTAAAATATCAGAATTAGAAAGCCCAACCACTAATTTTATTAATTAGCTATGCCTACAAAATTGTGCTGAGGCGCATACAAACTATGAAATTCCCAACTCAGCTGATTAGGAAGATGTTATCCTTTAAAACAAGAAAAAGAAATACCTATAAAGTGGCAATTAGAACAGAAAACACAATTGGCTTAACTAGATGTCACTGTAACTGGGAAAATACATTGGGTTGTTTTTTTTTTTTAAGACTAATAAAGTACAACATGTATTTCCTACAAAGTGGTTTTTTTTTAACTATACTGAACTGTATTTTGTTATTAAATAAGCATTTGCATACCAGCTCTGTGTCAAGCAACTATAACAATGTAAAATCAGTTAATGAAGCTTCAAAAAAAATTGATCTGGGAATATCCTAGGAAAGGAAAAAAAAAACTGTTTTTCATCTACTTAAGCAACTCAGTGACTGTATCTTGATTACCAAGTCAAAGTTAGTATAGCATTTCCCTAGAATCTGATTAGCCTGGAGCTCTTTAGGTAAAAACATGAAATTCTTCATTGTTGCTATCAAAACTTTATAGGAGAGCTAATAATAGAAATTTCAACTCCACATTTTAATGAAAAGGATGCCCTTAGTTTACCAAAATAAGATACAAAATTAGAAGAAAAAAATACCAATCTGAAGTATTTGGTGAAAACCAGCAGACTGCATTAGTAGTACGTCAGATACCTACCTTTTCCACAGATTTAAGGTGAGAAATCATGGCAATATATTCTTCTAAAGTTTGTGTATTTGATTGGTCGCTGTTTTGGCCTGCCACCTCATCACTCTAAGGTAATAAATCATCGACTCCTAGACACTTGTAATGTTAAGGTTTGTGTATTTATGGTCTAGTAACATTCCCATCACATACCCCAACCCTTCACCTTTTTGGTTCTCTAAATTCTGCCGATGTTCTACCATTCCTTTCCATGGAGTTGAGGAATTAAAGATAATAGCCAACAATAGGTCTGAGCAGTTTCCCATAAGATACTCAAAAAAAAAAAAAAAAACTTTCATAGATTCATAAAGATCTCAGGAATGGAATGAAGTTTAAGCTTATTTAATCCAGGCACTCTAATAATCCTCACCATGTATCTAACCTCAAAACATATGCAATGGCATAGCTCATGACTTTTTAATCACAGCCCATCCAATCTTTAGCTGATTCCAAATACCAAAGCAAAATGCGATTCCCTAATCTTCTACCCAGTGATCCTAATTCTACATTCGGGAACTCTCCCCTAAAGGGGAAGTCAGCTTATTCTTTCTCATCTGGCTTTCAAGTATTTGAAGACAGCAATCTTACGTAGATTTAATCTTATTATGCTAAATGTCTATTTTCTTTCATTTTTTTCTGATATGATTTCAAGTGCCTACATCTGAATACCCACCTCTTTGGGGACCAAGTGAGATTTAGAATCTGGACTGGGTCAGGGGATAGTAATCTACCCTAAATGCCTATACATAGGGCAGCTCTGAGCCAAATCCTTTTAGGAGAATTAAGAAGGTAAGTCTGTGATAACGAATAACAATGACAACTCTCAAATCACAGGAGGATTAATAAGAATCATAGCCAGGCAGACATAAGAACAGACTGGAGATACCCAGAGGAGGATGTGGAATGCACTCAAAAGTTGGTGTTTCATCTTTATCAAGAAGTTGTTGTGTGGGCGTGTGAAGGGCTAAATCAAAATCTGCACAGGATGATAAAGAAGTACTATCCCAGCACATTCCCATAAGGTTACAAAGGTCCCTTTCACAGTTTATGGCCCAACATCACAAAGGTGACAAGTATATAATTGTCTAGACTCCAATAGGATCTATGACATGATACCACATGAATAAACAAAATATTAATCATTTAAATGGCTTATTTAGTTTACCTTTCATGACAACATAAAAAGTACAAAATTGAAAAAAAAAAAAAGATAAACTAGAATGCAGTCCATAAAGAAAAGCAGCTCTGCCTCAGACTATGCCAGAGCAACGTTGTAATAGCCTAAACTAGAAACAACCACAAGGCCATAAGCAGGAATGGATCAGCAAATTGGTAAAACCATACAATGCAATACTATTAAGTGGGGGAAAGGAACGAATGTGGTTGAATCTCAAAAATATGCCTAGCACAAGAAGATGGACTCCATCTTCTTGTATGACTCCAATTATAGGAAATTAAAGAAAAGGCTAAACCATAGTGCCAAAAAACGGATCATTGGTTGCCTAGGTTCAGGGTTAGGAAGGCAAATTAACTTCACCAGGGCATGGGGGAACTTTTGGGGAAGACAGAAATATTCCATATATACGGGGTGCCTAGGTGGCTCAGTGGGTTAAAGCCTCTGCCTTCGGCTCAGGTCATGATCCCAGGGTCCTGGGATCGAGCCCCGCATCGGGCTCTCTGCTCCACGGAGAGCCTGCTTCCTCCTCTCTCTCTGCCTGTCTCTCTGCCTACTTGTGATCTCTGTCTGTCAAATAAATAAATAAAATCTTAAAAAAAATACCTCATTTAATTAAATGAAGTTAAAAAAAAAAGAAATATTCCATATATCGATCATGATGGAGGTTAAATGAGTGGCTCTATTTGTCAAAATTCACTGAACTGTACACTTAAAATAAGTGCATCTTATCATTTAAATTATATCTCATTAAAGTTGATTTTTATGAAAAAGCAATCAGAAAACCAGTTGGACAGGTCTTAAACCCCTTGCCCAATTCAGGATACAAAGAGCCAAGAGTGAAGATAGCTCTATCAAAAAGTTTAAAAAACTATGTGAATGCTGTGGACCCTAATCTTCCTTTAAAAATGAAAGAAAAATCTAGGGAAGGTATGTCTTTCCTTGGCTTAAATCTAGTGAAAAGGCTTTGAAAGGATTACTCAGAAAACTTAATAACTGTATTTCAGAGTGGGAGAGAAATGGACTTGAGGACAGACTCACACTTTAGAAATCTAAGGCCAGAAACTCTGATGGCAGAGCAAACGTGAAGTAGCAAATTGGTGATTTATCTTACCCACTTAGAATGCATCAGGACAAACTATTCTGGGGGGTTTTCTGGGAGATAAGTAAAGAGAGCACCAAAGTGGGGACATTTTAGGTCTTGCCTAAGAGAGTAGACCAGAAAGATAAATGGTCCTTGGCAGAAAAGTAGCTAGATGTGATGGGTTGAATTCTCAGGGGCTAAAGTGGTAAGAGAAAAGGTACAATAAAGGGGTACCTTCCCTTGTCAAGGTAACTCTAGATAAGAGGTCTCCACAAAATGCAGTCTCTAAAGAACTCAAAATTTAAGTCCCACAGCAGAGACTGTCATACTTAAACTTTACTCACCAAGTTCAGAGAACATGAGAACAGTTTTTGTAGTACCAGTGAAAGGAAAACTTTACTGGCCTTTCCTACATCATCATTCACCGTCCATTCCACTCCAATCCCAGAGGAATCAGAAATCATGGTTAATAGGCAGAGTGAGAAGAGTAAAACACAAGACATGGAAAAAGAAAAGAAGCTGTCCATACAGTCCCCTAATAACTACATGCCTACAGCTAATAGAAAGTTTGAGCTCCAGGGCAGTTCTGACTGTAAGTCAAGTGTGCGGCTTTAACAATTGTATAGAATTAGGCAATTAATGTCTGAACCAGTACAATTTATGTTATATATGAATAACCAGAAAAGTTGAGCACCTTCCTGACTTTCTCAACAGTTGCAGGAAGGTAAATATTCCCACTGAATGAAACTCAAAAGGGAAAGAAAAACAAAAGTAAATTGGGGTGCTATAGGGGTGCCTGGGTGTCTCTGTCAGTTGAGTATCTGACTCAGTTTAGGACTTGACCTCAGGATCACGCGTTAAAGCCCTGCATTTGGATCCATGGTGGGCGTGGAGCCTGCTTTAAAAAAAAAAAAAAAAAAAGGGAAAATTTGTACTATAGACTGAGTGCCCCCCCCATTCATATACTGACAGCTAAACCCCAGTATGTTGGTATTAGAAGGTGGGGCCTTTGGGATGTAATTAGGTCATAAGGATAGAGCTTTCGTGAATGGGATTAGTACTTTTATAAAAGAAGCCCCAGATGATTTCTCACCCCTTCCACCATGTGAGAACACAGTGAAAAGACAGTAGCCTGTGAACCACTTGCAAACCTGCCAGCACCTTGATTTTGTAATTCCCAGCTTCCACAAACATGAGAAATAGATTTCTGTGGTTTATAAAGCTCCTGGTCTATGATATTTTGTTACAGCAGCCCAAAGAGACTAAGACTATTGCTTTCCGATTCTATTCCATGAATTGCACTTGTTTAAAATACCAGATGCACTAATTAGATACCATGGGTAAGCAGGGGTTGTGCTAGGCAGGGCCACCATGCAACAGAATTCCAGGGGTGGCTGTGCAAGGAGACAAAAGGTGAAAGCCACCCCTGGAGTAGGGCAGCATAAAGCCCTAATGACAGGAGCTTTGCAAACATCATCTCTCAACAACCTCTGAGGGGTTAAAGAGCACACAGCTAATGCCCTCATTTAATAGCTCTCAGAGACTATTTAATAGCGCTGGGTCTCTTCTCACAAAGGTATTCTGTCAAATTAGTTTAACCTGATCATTTCTACACTCTAAAAGTCAAAGGCTTTTTGTCTTTTGCACACAATATTCAGTAAGTAATTGTTGAATAAAGCAGTAAGCAAATAAATCTACTAATCAAATGGTACCTAGTTCTAATCCCACCATTAAGATTATCTAGCTCTTTTTATTCAACTTTATTTTATTGAGCTTAACTACCAAATGTGATTCAACTTTATTTTATTGAGCTTAACTACCAAATGTTGAGTATAGGATTAGATAAAACATCATATTTGCCACTCATTAAACATCAATGTCTTTACAGATGTCATTAAAAAAAGTTTGTCCTCATTTTGTTAAGCAAAAAGAAACAAATAGCCTAAAGATTTATTCATTTATCATTTATCAAATATCCACTTTATACTGATATGTCAGGACTCAAGTCTATCTACCCAAAATGGTGGCTTAAGCCAAAAGTGAAGTTGTTGACTTAAGTGACTGAAAAAGCCTTAACAGAATAGCTTTTAGTCCTGGTTCATTAAAACCACCAGAACCAAGTTACGCTTCCCCTCTTGCTAAGCTTTGTTTTTCTGGCTAGGTCAATCCTCAGATGGTCTCTGGAACGTGGTTACAAAGGGTCCTGTGATACATCCTTTCAGGTCAAAGTCTAGAGGCATAATAGAGCCTAAGTCCTTGATACCATTTTTTGTTTTGTTTTGTTTTGTTTTGTTTTTAAGTCTCAGAATTTAGTGCCTATGGATAAAGGGTTAATAAAATAACTTCCCCACTGCTTGAGCATCTGATAGTTGGTCAGTTGTCTAGCTCTACTTGTCTAGCCATCTAGACATCTAGACTGGTAACAGTCAAGGGTCAACTATAGTGCTAGACATTTCTTACAATAAAAGTGATCCTTGATTACTTAGGAAAACTATAAATCAACAAAATAGCTGCTGAGGTTGCCATGCTCTGGGCTTTCCTGAGCACAAGGACTCTGATAACCAGTATTTTCCTTACAGTGACCCTGAAAGCTAAGCTTATGCATTTGTTCCAAAAGATAGTGGCTTTTATAGGGCATTACTTCATGACTTGTACAGCGCAGATCTTGTTTTCTTGCACCTGGCCCATACTGCTGTGAGAGAATGCTGCAAGGCTCTCGCAGAGAAAGAATGTCTACTGCCACAGGCAAGCTCTGTTTCCTTTCCTATAACCTTCTGAGTGGTCCAGTAGTAAGGGTGACATAAGGCAGTGGATTTAAATGTTTAGCTGAAAAGAATCCGGTAGGTATTACAGTGTCCATCTCTGAAACAATAACTGTAACAAGGGGAATACTGATTGGAAAAAAATAAAATTAAAAAAAAAATGACTGATTGGAATAACCTCAGGTTACACATTCCAACCCTGGAAAAGAGGGGTGTTGAGCTGCTTCATGGAAAGTACAGGGGCTGAAAATGAAGCAGGAGTGGTTCTCCTGAAGCCCAGATTTCTTAACCAAAAAGAAGAATTAAATGCCCAGCAGCCAACCCAGTAAACAATTACTATGTAACTGACTCCTTCCTACATAGTACATCAAATTCGATGGGATTCAAATTCTTGCCTCAACCAAGAGACAAATAATTACATGTACGGAACCTATGAGTATACCTACAAGTAATAACAATTTTTAAAAGAAGTTGCATGTATTAAAATATCAAATGCTAAAAATCTACAATAAGTCATTGTTGGTACCTCTTTAAAATTATAATCTACAGCTAAACTTTGGCCTACCTAATAGCGGGTCCCAAAAGATGCAGCAATTACTAAAATCCCCTGATGTCTTTGTTAGATTCTTCACTGTTTTCCTTCCAATTGTTTAAAGTGAAAAAATGGAAATTAATTCCCATCCTAGAGGCAGTTAAACACAGTTAAAGCATAAACTCTAACAGACTTGAAGCCTACTGCCTCTAACTAGTTGTTGATTTTGTGCGAAGTTTAGTTAAATCTATGTCTCTCAGTTTGTCCATCTGGAAAATGGGGATAACATCCACCTCACTAGGTTATTTTGAGTAAATAAGTGAAAATATATGTAAAGCATGATGGTCCCTGGCACAAAAGAAGCAGCAGCAAGCATTATTCAGTATTGTCATCCTCCTCCCAGAATGCTGATGTATGTAATCCACATCTCAACAGGACATTTTTTCCTACTTTAGGAGAATGACCATGGGTAATAAATTGTGACTTTCGGAAAAATAGGCAACAGGAAAGAAAGCTTTATTTAATCAAATTTGAAAAGGTGGTTAAGTTGTAATACCAGATATACAGTTTAGGGAATTTAGAGAAAGTCAGTTACTTGTGCAAGTGTTCTATGCTCTGAAATTTAAGGATCTTTCCCTGGTAAATACATCAAGGATTCAGCAAACTGGGTCTGCAGATATGGCCCAGGTCCAGTAATGAACCTCGGTTACAATGGGATAGGTTCCATGTCATTTCAGGAAATACCGCAAGGCTTGTTACAAGTTAGGCAGTGTCCTTGAGATGCTTATAGTCTAGTGTGTGAGAAAGATCCATAAATAAATGCATGCAATGTAATGTACTAAGTGCTATGTGGGGGCATGCATTGGGTGCTCTTTCCACAGAGGAAGGGGTTAAAACCCGAGAGGCCTTTTAGATTAAATTCACTCCATTCCACTTCAGTAGTTCCTCTGTGCCTGTCTGTTAAGAACACATAATGGTGAAATACCAGCCCTTCCCACTTTTCAGGCCCATGTGAGCATCAGTGAGTTAATGTACATTAAATCATTGAGCTTTTCTGAAATAAGTTACTGTAGAGAAACCCAAGAGACTTCACTGAGATGATCACAGCTTCCTGCAATCTGCTTTTATCTTTATCAAAGGAAACTATTTGAGCACAAACATGGCATTGCCATTATTTCAGAAGCATAAAGAAGGTGAATACCACCCAAATACATAATAGCTCACAAAATGAGAACCTACAATCTATTCTGATAAAAGAGACTTTCTAAATTTTTTTTCTAATGCCAACAAGAAGACAAAAGAATTGCCTCTGAAGAATTCTGTAAGGTCTTCGTGTTTCTAAAATGGGAGGAAAATAGGTAATAGGGATAGGAATACAAAAGAATTTTAGAACTGGAAGTGAATTTTAAAAGATTATCAAATCCACCCTCTTTATTTCAAGAATACCTACAGAGATTAAGCAGCTCACCTAAGTTAATGGAGGAGCCAGGAATAGCAATCAAGTCTAAAAGTCTTCTTCAGTATGGCAAGAGATACCCACAATTAAGATCTCTCATTATATTGATAGTACTGCAGTGTTGATGGTTCAGATTCATAGCAAGTTAAGTAACTTTTTGTCTCCAAGAGTAGGAATCTACCATTTTTAACATTGCTTCTGTTAAAAAGAAAATTCTGAATTTCAAGAATGCTTACTAACAAAACCTCTTAACACATCCCATTTTTAGTTTCATTTGTGAGCGTTAATCATACAGGGTTTATGTTCCTTCTGACTAGTAACTTTCCCCCCCTGCTTTGACACAGTGTCTACCTTATTACTTTTTACTTTTTGCTCATTATCCTCAATGTAAATATTGGAAGCCTATTAAATAGTGTCAGCACAAATCAGATATTAAGAACTGTCCTGAGAAAGAGACGTCAGGAAGAATGTCAATATAATATACATTGTACAATTCCAGATCTACTTTCTAAGAGCCACCATACTCTAGGGTTTCACCTACTGACATAGAACTTGACTCTTTTTCTCTCTGAAACAAAAGTGCCCATGTTTCCTAAGTTACATGATGGTTTACCCCACTAAATAATAACTGTTAGAGATGCAAAGCTTGAAATGCCTCATAAACTAAAAGCATCATCACAATATTCCCTGTCATATTTTCTTCACCTGCTTTAATGGCAAAAGCTTTTGACACTCAGCAATGTGCTTAGCTCTCTAATGGAAAACAACAAAATGAAAAACAGGAAAATTCACGAGTCACCTTGCAAAGTTACTTCCCTGAACTTGGACTGAAATTCAGTAAAGAGAACCACAATATAGATCAAGTATGTTATGTGGGGCTATATTTAATCTACCTTCAAGAGAGGATTAATTGTTTTCACTTTAGTAAACTTAAAATACTTTTGGTCCATTACCCAGGTAGATGTAAGACAGAAAAGTGCTTCTTATATTTACTGCTAGCATTATAATAAACATTTTATTGTGCCTATTATCTGAGGCCTATTCCAGTTTTCATTGCTGTGGTGCTTACCATCTCTCCAAAATATTTTACAAGAAGTCTGAACTAGGGAGATGGACTGATGCTGCTGAAATTGGAAATCATCATTTTTAATGCTTTCATCAAAAAAGGTCATTCCATTTTCTCCACAATTGTTTGAAAGTTTGGCATCAGAAACAGAGAAAGTAAGTAGTGGATAACCTAGAGTCATAAAGTATCAAAATAAGTGTAACAGAAGGAAGAGGGGCAAAGGCATTGAGGACACTGGGTAGAGCGAGTAGCTGGGCCTTATCCTGAGAAGGGAAGGTGGCAAAAAGCCAGGAAGGAAAACCGGGTGGAGAAAATGTGGGTTGGTTGAAGAGAGGCAAAGCCTGAAAAAATTTCAGAGTATGTAGTCTCAGTGAGGAAGAAAAAGAGGGGAGATCGTGGTCAGAGTTTCACATTTCAGAGTTTTAAGATCTTACAGAAAGAGCACTTCTAGAGGAAGGTAAAGTCAAGTGAAGGGAGAGCTGGAAGAAGGGGGGAAAGTTGTGCATGTCAAAGGTCACTGAACTGTGAAGCCATGGGTAAGATAATTATTGCTAGAAGCATTCTCCATGGGTCTACCACACTTCTGCGTACGCAGTAAGCTGTGTACTAACTACTCTTTATTCTGGACTATCTTTTTGAGAACTTTCATATTTGAACGACCTTGGAAGACAGAGATAGTATCTCCCTCTGGAGTAGAGTAACATACGCATGGGAACTCTCCATTATGAAAGATTCAGTCACCTTAAACCTCAGGATTTCTTTCTAAAATGCAACCTACTGCATGTTCAGGCATCATCTGGATCTCTTTACTATGGAAATTGAGGAAAATTCTGATATTCTGGCTATTAGTATTACTGTAATAAACAGTCCTTAGTTCTGACTCAATGGTGTCATGTCTTCTATCAGTAACCATGAAACTGTGCCATGTTAACCTGTTATCTTGCAAGCAGCATAAAATCTCAAATCTTCTCTATTCTGGATAGTTTGGCAATGAGGGTGGAGTGCTTATGAACACACGATTTTTGGAAGAGGAAGGATGAGGGCATTTAACAAAATGTGAATTGGTAGTAAGTATGTTCATCAAATTGTATGCTCTATGGGACAGACTTCCAATACATTGCTTATGAAGGGAGAGCCGGAAGTAGGCTCAAAGACAGCTGCCTGAAAGGTGCTCTATGTATTGCTGACTCTCCTTTGGGTAGGAGGACTTCCTTTCCGATCAATCAGCCTAGTTCTGGGTGGCTCAGTGCATTAAGCCACCAACTCTTGATTTCATCTTAGGTCATAATCTCAGAGTCCTGGGATGGATCCCAGCAACAGGCTCCCCACTCAGCAGGGAGTCTGCCTCAGGATTCTCTCTCTCCCTCTGCCCTTCCCCCAACTCATGCTTCTCTCTCTCTCTCTCCCCCTAAAATAAATAAATTAAAACATTTTTTAAATCAGCCTTAGTTCTGCCCTACTATAACAGCTAGTTTCAAAATTTATACTGTTTCCTTATGAATCCTGAAATCTCTTATGGGCAGTAAGAATGTTGAAAAGATGGTCTAGAATGGAGGAATCTAGTGCTTCACTCTTCATACATGCTGAAATACCAGAGACACATGGAGAGTTCTTTCACAACTTTCCACACTGCGTTGGCTTCTGTTCTATTACTGCACCACTCTGTCAGTCACTAGTGGCTGGAACCAAATCCACTCAGTTTAATACCATATTTAATTAAGTCTATTATCAACAGAACTTCAAGCAGTACTAATCTTTTCTTTCTTTTTTTTTTTTTAAGATTTTATTTATTTATTTGACAGAGATCACAAGTAGGCAGAGAGGCAGGCAGAGAGAGGTGGGGGGAAGCAGGCTCCCCGCTGAGCAGAGAGCCCGATGTGGGGCTCGATCCCAGGACCCTGAGATCACAACCTGAGCTGAAGGCAGAGGCTTACCCCACTGAGCCACCCAGGCGCCCTCAAGCAGTACTAATCTTGACCATGACCCACTCAGGGGCCCAGGCCCAGTTAGCTTAAGAAGAAAAAAAAAAAAAAATCTGACAAAACACCAGCCTACCTTTGGTAGTTTTCTCTTTAAACCTCTGTCTATATTGACCTTTCTGCTTGACCCAAGGCATTAATCTATGTACAGCAGATGTATTTATATTTACCCAGACCCTGCACTAGTCCCTAAGAAGATGTCAATGCTAATTACATCTTCCAAAACAACCCAGACCTGTGAGTTCAAGTCGGCCTGAGTGTCTTCCAGGGCTGTGGTGGTACCATTGGCATCGGCGGAAAGGATCGGAGATCATTTCTTTCTTGGTTTTTTTTTAAACTTTAAGCTTTTACTTAAATTCTAGTTAGTTAAAATATACGGTAAAATTGGTTTCAAGTGCAGAATTTAGTGATTCATGGGATCAGAGATCGATTTCTTATCAGCTTTTCTAATTGGATAACTCAAGTTACAGAGTAAAGTTCCCCAACGTGGACATAAACAGTAAGCCAGTTACCCTCCATAAAGCTCCCCACAGAACCAAGGTGTACTTTCATTTAAGAGACACCTGAGTGGGGCGCCTGGGTGGCTCAGTGGGTTGAGCCGCTGCCTTCGGCTCAGGTCATGATCTCAGGGTCCTGGGATCGAGTCCCGCATCGGGCTCTCTGCTTGGTAGGGAGCCTGCTTCCCTCCCTCTCTCTGCCTGCCTCTCTGCCTACTTGTGATCTCTCTCTGTCAAATAAAGAAATAAAATCTTTAAAAAAAAAAAAAAAAAAAAAAAAGAGAGACACCTGAGTGCTACATGATCCACAAGTGTTTCCTTAACTTCCTGGGAAGTGGATCAGTATTTGCAGAGGAAAGCACCATTATCAATTAATTTTACTTGTCCTAGAACATCAGTGTAATCAAAGAGTATGTGCCCTTTGTATAAAGGTTCTTTCACTCAGCATAGTGTTTCTGAGATTCATCTATACATCATGTAGAAGAGCAGCTTGTTACTTTTTATGGCTAATTAGTATTCTCTTACAAGATTTTACTTCAGTTTATCTAATCTCTTTTCGTGGATGTCTATGTTTTTTCTAGTTTCTGGCCATGATAAATACCAAAATGTTCACAGTAGCTTTAAAGTCTTTTTGTGAAAGTAAGTTTTGATTTCTCCTGGGTATATAAATACCTAGGGAGTAGAATTGCCAGGTCATAGGTAGGTATATTTAGTTTTAAAAATTGTCAGACCTTTTCCCAAAGTGGTTATATCATTTCTCTCCTATTAACAGTGTATGAGCTTTGGTACTCCACACATCCTTACCAACATTTGGTATTGCCAGTCTTTTTATTCTGTAGCCATTTGGTAGTTGTGTAACAATACCTCATCAGTATTTTTGCTTATCCTAAAGCTGGTTTCTTTCAACCTTCACTGGAATGTTTAGTGAATGTAAATAACAACAGCCAAACTAATGAAAAAGTGCTGCTAAATACATAAGCCCTCTCCCCAAACACCATAATCACACATGGTATTCAGAGAAGCAGGGTGAGATAAGAAACATCTGGAATCTGGGCAGAACAATGCTCAAATCCTAGCTTTGTGACTTAGTAACTTGGAGATCTCTTAACATATAAAAACTCTGATTCTCAGTTTCCTGATAAAGTTGTGTGTGGGGGGTCCATCTAAAAACTATGTAAAACAATAAACAGAGAATTATAGGGCACATGGGTGGTTCAGTTGGTTAAACATCTGCCTTCCACTCAGGTCATGGTCTCAGAGTCCTGGGATCGAGTCCTGTGTGGGGCTCCCTGCTCAGCGGGGAGTCCACTTCTTCCTCTGCTCCCATCCCCACTCATGCTCACTTGCTCTCTCTCAAAAATAGATAAAAACTCTTTAAAAATAAATAAAAAATAGAGAATTATAGTTAACACCTATTGTAGTATAAGGTAGGAGCCCAATAGCTGTGACCTTACAAATTGTACTTAACATTTCAAAGAATATTTCATCATTTACGAAATCGGAAAATAAGCTCATTCATAGAGGGGTTTGGCATGGTATCAGGAACTTAATAATAACCAACATTTTTAGAAAACTTACTATGTACTAGATTAGCAGGTATACATGGATCATTTCATTCAAACCTCACTACAAGTTCCATAAACTTATGAGAAATGTACATTATTATCTTCATTTTGAAAGGGCTTTGAAAGATCTTGAAACTTGCCTCAGTTTTAAAGTAGCCAGACTTTGGAGACTGAATGTATTGCCTCCACAAAAAATAAAAAGCTAAGTTTGTTCAATTGCCAGTTGCTATCTCCATTACCCTTTTTTTTTTCCCCTTTCTAATACATTTTAAAAAGCTGGAAAGAGTTTTGAATTCAAAGAATAGCTCTTTGGAAGAAAATCTAATTATATCTCTATAAATTATTTTTATATATAAATACATATATATATAAACTACACACACACACATATATAGATCTCCTAGGTATTAAAAATCTTATTTTTTCTGGCAACAAGAAGTTGTACATTGCTTTCCACTGCTCCTTAGTAACCAATAGCACAAATTTTTGAGATAATAGAATCAAATAATACCAATCCTTATGTTAAATGTCTAATAGTACCTGCGTCCTAATAAGTTTGCCAAACATAAAGCAAAAAACCACTGTCAGTAAGATGAGTAGTTGAAAAAAAAAAAGGTGCAGGTTGCTGAGGGCTTGACATAAACTTGGCTTGAGGGCACCATGGCAGCCTGGGGGTCTCTATAATTCCATGAACTGCAAATGGGACAGTTTTAGGCCAGAAGGGACTGGAGTTACTTCTTCCTTAACTGAGTTCCTCAGCCTTCCTTTTGAAAACACATATAAACAGACCATCAAGCTCCTTCCCCATGCCCATTATTACTGGATGAGAATGTCATTTTTACCAGAAAGGACTATCCACCATGTGCACTCATCTATGGAATTTCTCATTATATACCATAAAATTGATCACCAAACAGCACCTAAGAAAGTGAAACAAGGGGGGAAATGCACAATCCATTATAGTGCAAAGTCACCTAATCCCTTAAAAAAGAATTGCCAGTTCACTGCTTGTTCTGTAATCCATCAGCAAGGTCTGCAAACTATTTAAGCTCAGTCATGCACAAGTGATTACACAAAGAGTCATACACTAAACAGGCTCTCATATTAAAAAGGCTATTGGGAAGTTATGTTCCAACTATCTTCCTGCTTTCTGAAGAGGAAAACACTCACAAGAAACATCAATCAACAGCCTGAGCCAAATGAAAGAAAACTTGAAATAACCATTTATAAATAAATGAATCCAAGTGGCTAGAGATGAACAACTAACTTATTTAAAGTTCCAAGGTCTTTACATATGAGAGTCTGATCATGCTGTGGGCAATGATATGAAAGGATTCACAGACCGCATATTATCATAGAAATGAAGATGTCATTCCAAGGTTAATCCCATTTGAATTTATTGATGATAGGCTTTAATATACAAGGCTAAAGCACTTGAATGCCCTAATTGAGTCAGACCCTTACAAATAAAAAACACATGATGAAACAGTGAATAGATAAAACTAATAAAATAAGAAAAGGAGAGCAGCTGCTAACAAATTATGATCCTTGCCTTGGCTTTTGGGAAAAAAAAATCACACTACTCAACAACAGAAACAGCTCTCATTGAACTGAAGAGAGTTTGGAAAACGTTCACTTGTCTATGAGTGAAGCTTCAAGTCAAAGAATATATGGAAAGACATTTGGGAAATATCTTCCAACTTAGCCTCCCTGGGATGAATCACAGTTAGTGTCCTCTAGGATCCCTTGACTTCAAAGGTTCAACAAACTCATGCTCTAAGTTTAACAGGTAACACCTGCTTTGTTTCATTCACAGTGACTCTTCTATTTCCCGTCAAGTTCTTAACATACTTCCCCCAGAAGCCTCCATCATCACTCCAGGTGGTACTGCCATAGTTCAGATGGTCCAAATTATACCAAAGGAATAAGAAAGTAATACCTTCTGGAGCACCTGGGTGGCTCAATGGGTTAAAGCCTCTGCCTTCAGCTCAGGTCATGGTTTCAGGGTCCTAGGATCAAGCCCCGCATTGGTCTCTCTGCTCAACAGGGAGCCTGCTTCCCCCTCTCTCTCTGCCTGCCTCTCTGCCTACTTGTGATTTCTGTCTGTCAAATAAATAAATAAAATCTTTAAAAATATATATATATATCCTATGATACAGACCTATATACATACTGAGCAAATGCCAGTTGTTTATTAAGACATTTTCTAAAGAGTTTCATTGTGGAATTCTTATATTGCCCAGAAGCTTTAGGTAACTCTACTTGCTGCCCCCAGTTTATAGGCTCTCTCTACATTTTCCTTTTTAATAGGAGGATCAGATAAGAAATTAAGTTATTGTAGGAAGAATATAAGTTATTGTAGGAAGAATAGAATACATTCAATTAGCTGAAAGACCATGCAGGCTGAGATGATGCCACTTGAGTCTGGACTCAGATTTGGGTTTGGATTCTGCTAGCTGTAGGAGTTTGGACAAGTTACCTAACCTTTCTATGCCTCAGGTTCCTCACCTAAAATAAGAATACCAACTTTTTTGGTTCATTGTATAGATTAAATGATATAATCACTAAGCAGAACAGTGGTTGGCACTTAGAATACACTCAACAAATCCTAGCTACTACTATTATTACTGTTAGTACTATTACTTGGGGAAGCAAAAGGAAAGAAATTTTCATGAAAATCAGATCTGCCGGCCAAACAGTCCTTAAAGAGACAGGAGAAATATGCCAAAAGGTTTTTGAGGCTATTTCTTGTCCTTCAAGACAAAGCAAAAACCTGAAAATTATATCCATTACAATGGTTATCAAACTTTAATGTGCAATAAAATCACCTCATGGTGTTGTTAAAAATGCAGGTTCTGATTTAGTTAGCAGGTCTGGGTGGGGCCTGAGATGCTGTATTTCTAATGAGCTCCTTGGTGATGCCAATACAGCTGGACCACACCTGATAACAAGATAAGACAAGGCAAGTTCTCTTCTCTGTCCTTGGCATATCATTGTACAACTGTCTTAATCGGTTCAGGCCACACAAAATGCCAGTGAGTGGCTTATAAGCAACAGAAATTTATTTCTCACAGCTCTGAAGACTGAAGGTCCGTGGCCAGAGCACCAGCATGGTCAGGTGAGAGCCTGACTTCTTGTATCCTCACATGGCAAAAGGGGTGAGGGATTCGTGTCGAGTCTTTTTTATAAAATAAGCACAAATCCTAGCAATGAGGGCTCTACCCTCATTACTTAATCACTTCCCAAAGGCCCCACCTATTAACACACACACCCCCTTTGGGGGGTTTGGGTTTCAACATATGACTTTTGGGGGGAGGAGTAGAAGGCAGGGTGAACACAAACGTTCTAACCATACATAGAAACTACCCATCATATATATGACAATGACAAAGCTACCTCACCTCTGCACCTCAGTTTCCCCAACTATAAACTGAAGATAGTAATAGTACCTAGCTCTTAGAATTATAAGGATAAAGTCATTTTATTCAATTAATATGAATCAAGTGCATAGTATACTACCTAGTAGTAAGTGCTAAGTGTGTTAATTTTTATGTTTTTTAAGGATTTTATTTTAAATTTATTTATTTGAGAGAGAATAAGAAAGAGAACATGCATGAGAGGGAGGAGGGTCAGAGGGAGAAGCAGACTCCTTGCTGAGCAAGGAGCCTGATGCAGGAGTCAATCCAGGACTCCAGGATCATTACCTGGCTGAAGGCAGTTGCTTAACCAACTGAGCTACCCAGTTCCCCCTAAATGTGTTAATTTTTAAAACTCTGCTAGTGTTTTAGAAAATAGCACACCATTAGTAAAGTTAAATAGAATACAAACCTACACAAGTTAATATCTTACTCATTGCAAACTCTACAATTTTTTACCTGAAGATTTTTCTTCTAGCTTTTCTAGTATCTCAGCAAAGTACTTTCATGCATTTCCCCTTAGCTTCCAGATTTCCAAGTTAAAATGCTTTTGAATTTAAAACCTCAGCACATACAGTCTCATCAGGACAAAGATATCGTTAAACAGAAGAGAGAGAGAAACTACTCACTATTCCAGGTTCCTAATAATACTGAATATAGTCATGGGGTTTAACTGTGCTCATGACCAAACATTTAAGAGTTCAAAGGAGAACGAGACACTTTACAAATACACAGTAATTGTTCAAAGGTTCAGGTGTACCACCAGGAAAGTCTCCAGATTGGGGCTCTACAGAAGGAAATACCAAGTTATTCAAGTGTGATTGTTTACTTTTCTCTTCCCAAAGCTCATGAAAGATTACTGCCTTTCAATATGTCATTATATAGTTACCTCCCTTTTTAGGCAGAAACCTTTGGGAGTTCTAGAGAACACAGTAAAGACAAAACTGTTCTGCTTTTCGTACATTTAGGAGATTGTATTAAATGTATCCTATACATCCCTATGCAAAATTCTGGAAGACTCTTAACACCTATACAGCTGTATATCTTAGCTACAAGGGAAAGAAGTTCTCCCATTAAGAAATTTCATAATCCTCTTCATATTTTAATCCTCCAATCTCATCTACCACAAAACTCAGACTATAACAAATAGGAGGGACATTATCATGATAATAGTAAGAAACCATCCCCTTTTCCCATGCCATTCAGGCCTTGGAAGACCAGTTTGCCTTCTTGCTTTGAGTATCTTGTAGCATCAAACACTCACACATGAATAAAGAGCAGTGTCTGGTAGACAAAAGCTCTGACATCTTGAAACCAACGATATTATTTCTCCCATTTCTGCTCAAAGACAACATGTCAGAATATGGGAAGGATAAAGCCTAAATATTCTAAGACAGAAGAAAACAGTTTCTCTTACTAGCCCAATTTAATATGGAAATAAAGGATGAGAAAGAATAGTCTAATCTGTAAAAATGAAACAATTCTACTTTAGGCATATTTGACTTCAGAAACCTTGATATTTAAGAAATCTGTGCTAGGGGTGCCTGGGAGGAGCAGCCAGTTAAGCATCCAACTCTCCCACTGCTGCACCCCCACCCCCGCTCTTTTGCATGATGTGCTCCCTCACTCAAATAAATAAATCTTAAAAATAACAACAACAAAACGAAGGTGCATGGGTGGGTCAGTCAGTTGAGCATCTACCTTTGGCTCAGGTCATGATCCCAGGGTCCTAGGATTGAGCCCCGCATCAGGCTCCCTGCTCAGTGGGGAGTCTGCTTCTGCTCCTTCCCCCACTTGTGCGCGCACTCTCTCTCTCATAAATAAATCTTAACACAAAACAAACAAACAAAAAAAACCAGCACTGTCAATTATACTTTTTTTTTTTTAATGAGCTGACTTAACCCCCACTAAACAGTTAACCAGTTTTGTTCAACTGTTAGAAGTTCTTTCTTTTTCTGATGGGCTTTCAGTTTCCTTTATATTGAAACCAACGAACTCTAAGAAATTAAAGTTTCTTTGCTTTGTGTGTTTTGCTCAGGGATAAATGAATCCCAAGTACCTAGAGCACTGCCTGGCTCTAACAAAGAATGAATCCTATTCCTGTGTGTGGAAGTAAATTGATGAGCTTATAAATATTCAGGAGTTTGGAGATAAAGCACATGGCATATTATGAACGCAAGGATGTGACAGTATTCTCTCTAACTTTGGGCAAAATTGTCCTACAAGTGGCTCCAAGGCACATAGGTGCAAGTGTTTTTTTGTGTGTATTTTTGGGTTTTTTTACTGATAACGGGTATTTCATTCAATGGTTCACCTCACCTCTCCTCCTGAGATGCTGGTTAGTACCATGTTGTAGCATAGTTCTGCAATCATAAGGAGTTTGAATTCTAGCTCTACCACTCACTAACTATGCTAGCTTAAGCAAAACAATTACTCTTTAAAGCCCAATTTTCTCATTTGTGGTATAGAGATAATGGTAATTCCTATCTTACAGACTATCAGTGAGGATTATACAAGATAATACACAGAGCTTTTAGTGCCTACACAGAAAAACACTAGATACACATTTGCTGTAATTAATGTTAGCTCCCAGGAGCTAGATTAGATGGACCCAAGCATTTATTTGGGGTCTATCTATACTTGGACACAAAAATAGGGAAAAGAAAAGGAAAAGATACTATCTTTTGAGGTATTATTGAATTATAACTACCTTTAAAATAAGGCTTTTTTTTTTTTCAACATGCACGACTAAACATAAAAATAGAACACATAAACTACTCCCTGGTGCACAAGCATAAAGATTTCACAGGTGAAATTTTGCCACATGTAAAATAAGTCATTTTAGACACAGTATAGTTGATATAACAATTATTACACAGCACTGACAATTCTGAATGGTCTCACAAAATTTGTGCCTATGTGGATTATCAATTGTATTACCTCCAGGGTTTTACACTTGGCATATTTCACAGTCTTATTTCTAAGAGGTTCTCTGCCATACCTGGGATCTTCTCATAGCTGTTAATAATCTATCTTTAACTTAAATTTAAATATCAACTGCCACCATTTCTGTTATTTCAGTATTTCATCCAATATTGTTTTATTCAGCCCTATAAAGATATCAAATAAGGAAACAAACTTTGATATAACTACCTTTAAACAGCAATGATTCTTAGGATACTCTCTGCTGATTTGCTAAACTAAATAAAGCCTGAACTGTTTCTCTGTACGGCTAACCCTCTTTAGCTTCTTTCGAACCTCCCTCACAACCCTCTCAAATGGACACATTAAGGCTCTGTGTCTCCCTCCTGGAAGGCCTACTACTACTACTACTTCTTATAAGGCATTTTCATTTACCAGGCACTAAACAAAGACCTTGAGTGCAGTGCCTCATTTACTGTTGAAAGAGAATATGTTATTTGGCTAAGGGCTACACTGTCAATAAGTACTGAGGCTGGAATTTGAAATTAGAGTGAATGAGTCAAAGACTATACTTTTAACCATCATTATATGCAGACAATATTCCAAAGCTCTTACCCAAAAAGTATCTAATTCTGTATAATTAAAAACTGCAAGTCAATATTTTGCTCACTTATAGAATTTCTGTGTTTTTTAGGATCATTCTGGTTAAATGATTTAAGTTCTTTATTTATAGGAAAAAATTAGTGTTCAATTCTGTAATTTCCTCCTAGTTCTTCCCCCAGATTAATTTCAACAAAAAGCTATTTATTCAACTTGAATGTATAAAATAGATATCCTTTACACAGCAACCTTGAATATCATTATTTGTTTGGGAACATTATGTAACAAAATTATAACATGCCATTAAATGTTACACATATAAATGGAAACATTTAGAATAAAATAAAACTTGACAAACATTGGAATTTATCAGTACTACTGATTAAAGAAACAACTTTCACTATATTTCTACACTGTTTTCATTCTTGCTCTTACTATAGTTGATCCCTGAACAACACAGGTTTGAACTAGGTGTGTCCACTCATACGTGTTTTTTTTTTTTTATAAATACAGAAGAGTTCTGTAAATGTATTTTCTCTTACAATTTTCTCAACATTTTCTTTTTTCTAGCTTATTTTATTATAAGAATACAGTATATAATACATATAACATACAAAATACATATTAATCAACTGTTATTGGTAAGATTTCCAGTCAACAGTTGGCTATTAAGTTTTGGGGAAGTCCAAAACTATACATGGATTTTCAACTGTGCAGGGGGTCAGCACCACACCCCTGGCATTGTTCAAGGGTCAGTTGTATTTCTTTCATTCTACAGAAGTAATTCTAAACATCTGGGATGATGACAAACTCCACTTAAATATCAGAGGAAGGCTATGGACATTCCCTTTAAAATACACAGAAACAAATATACATGTGAATATATACCACAGTGTTTCATATAATTTTAGGGAATATTTATCAGAATCCCTTTTCTAAGTTTTCTTTTTTCTTTTTTTTTAAATATTTTATTTATTTATTTGACAGAGATTACAAGTAGACAGAGAGGCAGGCAGAGAGGGAGGAAGGGAAGCAGGCTCCCTGCTGAGCAGAGAGCCTGATGAGGCACTGGATCCCAGGACCCCAGGATCATGACCGGAGCTGAAGGCAGAGGCTTTAACCCACTGAGCCACCCAGGCGCCCCCCCTTTTCTAAGTTTTCAATGAGTTTGTATTAATAGACAATGATAATACCTAGATTTACTCTAGATGTATTCCAGTTGTCCATGAAGAAAACAAATGACACCTGGCTGTAGAGCTTAACAAGATAAAATTGTTCCTTGTCAGAAATACCTGACTTGCAGGCATGAAGGAAAAGAATAAAGCCTTATCAACAAGCTTACTTCAGCAAAACCAAGGGCAAATAAGTGAAACCACCATGTTGCCCCTTGGAAGGTATACCTTCATTTTCTATATCCAAAGACCTGGTTTTCCAACTATGACTCCAGAACTGGACATATGAAAGATATTTCCAAACAAAAGTGTTCTTATTTTCTCTGGGGAAGAAGATGAAGGTGGAAATATTCTCCTCTATACCTTTTTCAATGACTAAGTCTACATATCTGCAAAAATCCCTCTATCCCAATACCATCGATTCTCAGAGTTGTAAGAAAGATACCTACTCAACCCTAGGGTGATACTCATTTTGTTTATGGAGAAACCAGTACTCAAAGTTTTAAGCCGAAGATCACAACTGTACTTCACAGACCTCCAGTGTTGGCCCATTTTCCATACTTTCTCAGTGGTTCACAGCTTCAACAGTTGCTTATATCAAACCCGTTACAATTACAGAAAATATTTAAAAGGACCACCAGAACAGGTGTGTTTAATCTTTTTGCCTCTCATGCCTAAATTCACATTCCGTCCAATTCTCTAAGTTATTTTCTATTAGCTTAATTTACTGAAAGGTGATTTGGGACAAAGAGATAATTAAATCACCTTCTTTCAACCTGGATTAGTTTAATCATGAGTCATAGAGCCTCATTCTCACAGATGAAAAAAAAACTCTGGAAGTCAGTGAACATTTAGATAATTTTAAAATAATTATATACTTAGAGTATATAAAATTGATTATCTGACTAATGGCCATCAATAATGAGCAAATTATTAAATTATGCATATGCTAACATTTCTTTTCCTAACCTGAAGTTCTATTTAACTATTTCCATTGATTAATATTATTTCATCAGTGGGATATTTAAAAACCTAGCCATTATCTTCAGAGGAAACAGGAAAGGGGAGGGAAGCAGTCAAATGGAAACCAAATACAAAAGTGATTTCTCATGTGGACAAAGTATTTTAATGCACTAACAGAGACCTAAGAGGAGTAACCATCAGCTAAATAAACAATTGGGCTTAAAATCTAACTCTCAGCACAGGTAAAAATTTTCTCTAAATTTTGATTGATTTGGCCTCAAGGGGTTTCTAATCTGTATTGATCAGCTCCAGAAATAACACTATTATGACCATTACTTATGTATATAGATAGATTCATTAAAAATTCATAGTCCTATATTTTCACCAACATTTGCAAAAATACGTTGTTTGTGAAACTGTATTGTGCCTGAGGCAGCCTGTGTCACACCATTCCTGACTATCAAATGTCAGTTGTTTCCTGAAACTGATTTCCAGTTTCTCTTTATCACACTGTTTAAAGCTTTAGTATTTTCAAACTATCTCAGCAGATCCTCACTCATCCTAGTTCTAGGTTTTCTACTTTTTTCCACACCATCCTGCTCACTCTAATCTTCTTACCTTTTGCTCAGATCTTTCACTAGCTTCTTATTACCCAGTTAATTCTTGACTTACATGTGGTAGTTCTATTAATTAGCCTTCTCGAAAACATTGTGGTGTGAGGGCTTCCTTTGTATTTCAAATACTGCCGGAAGTCTTTGTGAGGAAAAAAAAAGTCCATCCATGTCCCATGAAATTTATATGGATATGAGGGAGAGTTCATAAAATTTTGCAGGTTTGGATAATACTTAATTTGGGGGCAATGGCACATGGTGACTTTGACATAAGATTTATGTAGAAGAGATTCCAATTGCCTCAAATGAAATTGAGATTGGGACCAGACATATATAACAGTCTGTTGCCAGTTACATCAGTTCACCTGGAGGCAGTGGTGAGAAACAGACCTCTGGAACTGGCAGATAATTTACTTTTGATCCTGGGCATCAAAAATGCATTGATAATATCTCATGAGGAACTAAGTAATTCTTCTGCAATGCCCAACCCTCACACTTAGAGGAAGCCACCATATCAAGACTATTGCGGGAATGTTATCTTTAGTTTGTATATTCCATTCCAGAATCTACTTCATTTCTAGGTGAACTTTTAAAAGGAAGTTCCTACAGAAGGACACTGCACATTTCTACCTGCTCCCCCAGCACTGGGCCATCCTACTCCCCCTTCAGTCATGCTGTAAAATACACCAAAAACATGAGGCCAGTTCAAAAGACAAGTGGATCCAGACATGTTTCTTGCTAAATGCCTATCCTGCCACCACAAACAGTATTACAGGATTCACTTCACATTTATTGCTGACTGGATGAGATGAAATGCCAGAGCCTTCTGAAAACATCCAAAGCCACAAAGCAGTGTCAACTGGCTATAAAAAGAACTATGAGAGCCTCCTCAGGTAAGAACAGAGAGAAGCTGGAATTCAGACTACAGTTTAGCACTCCAAAGATGGAGGAATTTTCCTGCCACAAAAGACTGATTATAAAACTAGAGTAATTACCAAAAGTGGAAAAAAAAATACAGAAATTCTTACCGTGTCAGGTGAAAACAAAGCTAGAAATTCTGAAAATATACAGAATAAAACCAAGAAGTAGAAAACAAAATCAGAAAATTTACAGTAGAAACCTGCTGCCCTAAGGCAGTGAATTGAACCTTCAACTGCAAGGTTAAGAGCATCAGACCTCACAATGTGGGAGGTTTGCGGGGTAGGGAAGAAAAAAATGAAACAAGACTGGTTGGGAGGGAGACAAACCAAAAGAGACTCTTAATCTCACAAAACAAACTGAGGGTTGCTGTGGGGAGGAGGGTGGGAGAGGGTGGTGGGGTTAAGGACATTGGGGAGGGTATGTGCTATGGTAAGTGCTGTGAAGTGTCTAAACCTGGCGATTCACAGACCTGTACCCCTGGGGCTAATAATACATTATATGTTAATAAAAGTAAAAAATAAAAATAAATTAAAAAAAAAAAAGAGCATCAGACCTAAAATGACCTGGAACTTGAATCCTTGAGTGGTAACCTCAAGAGGACTACTAAGAATCATCACTCTTCTGGAAAGGATGGAGGTATAAGGCACAACCAACATAGGAATGGGTACTAATCCTGCAGCAAAGAGTCTTAAATGTGCTATGCTCATAGGAGCTGACTGGCACAAGATACCACATCCAGTCAGAAGGAAGTGGCACAAACAGGATAAAGGGAATAGAGAATGGAAAGTGAAGGTCACAGGCTGATCTCCATATGCTCTAATGTCTCTGAAGTTCCATAAATATAAAAATTTCTACTCTTTTACATGATTCCTATTCTGAGTGATTCCATCTACCCAGTTGTGATTATACACCACAGGCTGAACACTCCCAAAATCTACATGTCAAGCCTGTTTTGTTTTCTAATTTGTTTATCCAGCTGCTATCCAACATCTCCAGCCATATCGGTCATTTCTCTCAGTCATATCAAACTTAGTATTTCTGCAACTGATCTCATCATTTTTACCCTGCCCATGTCTAAATGCTCCTTAATGTTAGTTTGGGTCCTCCAAGAAGCAGAAGCACCATAGGGATTAGAGATGTAAGAGCTTTCATGGAGACCCTTGTGAAGAAGGGCTAGGTCTAGAGTAGGCAGGGAGACCCTTTAGACCACAGTGTAGGTCTGACATGTGAAAGGAGGTGGTGGAGAAAGGACTGAACAGGAAAAAGCCTCATATTGCAGTGTAGTGCTCAAAGTCTTAGCCAGACAAATGGCAATTCCTTGAGCAAAAATTACCAGTGAAGAGTCTCACACCAGGCAAGAATGGCCCAGCTTCAACACTACCATGGTGACTAGCCATTGGATGTTAGGGGCTTAGGCATCCCTTGCTGCAGCCAATCCAAAGGTGTTACGGATGGAACTATCAGTCACTACATACCCTGTAACAGGTTCTCTTAAAGGGAGATCGGGGATGATGCATCCCTCCTGCCTTTACATTCCTTATTGTCTCTTAGCTCATGCTCCTGCCACCCTTCCAATTTACCCAAATTAGGAACCAGTAATCATTATCTCCTCTCCTACCTCTCACATTCATTAAATTTGCTTTATAAGCATTTCCCAAATCCATCTTCTCTTCTCCCTCACCCACTCCAATTGTCCCTGCTTAAATTACCATCTTCCACTGCCTCCACTACCGTAACAAATTCTAACTCCTTTACTCATTTTATTCCCCCCAAATCCACCCAACATGTAGGTCTGCCGCATAAATCTATATACTTAAACACAATCCTTCTATAGCTCCCCATTTCCAAGATAACAAATATTCATGCACCTCTTACTAGGAGAAATATATATATAATCCCCACATCATAGGCACATCATAGGTGCCTTCTCTCCAGCATGGTCTCCAGTCTTCACAATCCAGAGACATTAAATGTTTTGCACCTCCATGTCTCTGCTCTAATTTTTCCTTCTGCGTAGTATCCCTCCCACTTAGCTCACTTCTAGGAATGTTAGTTCAAGATCCAGCTTGAGCATAACTTAATCTAGTAAGTTTCCCTTAACCACACTAGGTTATATGCATACTCTCTTAGGTTCACATAAAACCCATGCATTTTCTACATTATATTATAAGCATTTGCATCTCAAGCCTCCAAAAGACCAAATTTCTTCAGGGTACTTACTCCCTGTGGAGCAAAATCTTCAAAGTTTCTTATTCATTCATAAGTTCCCCACACTTAGAAAAGCACCAGTATATAGGAGCTGAATATATATATAGTTAAACAATTTATGGGAAGAGAAACAGAAGGAAAGAAAATCCCCCCCAAACTATAGAACTGTTCAACATTTCCAAATTTCTCTGTCATATCAAACCAAATCTATTGAGTGCTATAAATTTTTACCTCCTTTAATTATTTCAACAGCCCTGTAAAGTTAGATATTATATTTCCACTAGAAAATTGAGGCTCAGTGAGATCAAATAAGGTTCTGAGATGTAACCCAGTCAATTGATTCCAAAGGCTCTTTACCTTTTGCCCTCCTTCATAGCCCAATTTAATTCCAATGACTAAATTTGGGGGTATAGACAATTCCATGGTATAGTCAAATCTAATTACACTCAAAGACACTATGTGTCAAATTGGGAAAAGAAAGGGCTTTAAAATTAATCAGCCTTGGATTTGCTACTGACTAGATGTGATCATTGAGAAAATTATATATATACTTCATAATATTTAGTTGTTTTCCTAGGGGGAAAAAAAAGTATACCAGTACCTGTTTTGCAGGAATCTTTTTAAGGACCATACAGAACTGATATATATCACCTAGCATGATGTTTGTTGAAGATTAAGCATTTAATGCACAGCTGACAGTAGTGGAATAGATTATTTCATCCACACATAGCAGGGCTACTAATAATCAGAGAAATGGCCCACCACATTATATTCCTGGTCCATCCCACTCTCAGAGATGGTAACAAAGGACTGCAAACAGTAAGTCAACAGACCAGAAGGTAAATTCAAAAAGAGCTTTTGTAACCATCAATAGGTTAATGTTTGAAGACTGATAAATAAAAATTAGTTAAAAACAACCGTCTGAAGATGCAGTCTTCTATAAGTGAACAGCTGTAGTAGAGAACCCAAATAATTATAAACCATTTTATTTCTTTTCTGTGTACCTCCCTCATGGGGAAAATAGCTTTTGAAAAAAGTATCTACTTAGAAATTTGATATTTGGAGGTATCAAAAATACTGCAAAAATGGAAGAATCCTGTCGAGTGCATTGGTTCACAAAATAAATTAATCATCATTTCAACTGGGTTATCTACATATTTCCTGAGAGTATAAGGCTTAGAAAATATCTTGGTTCTTGGTGCTCTCTTATTTCTTGCAGCAGCAAGTTGTGCTGTGAAAATGTACAGTCTTTTAGCAATTCATGAAGATGGCTAATGAACTCAGAATTCTTGCTGTGCCCCATTTGTTTATTACCCTATTCATTGGTTCTGTTGGACAAAGAATCTGAAGACAACTTATACCTCATATTAATCCAAATCTGGACACCTTCAAAATATCATCAGGTCTTTTAAAGCAATTTAAAAATCAATTTGAGGGCAAGTCTACACTGAAAGAGCAAGTCCAGACATGCCCAGGTATTCAGTGACTGTTCAACAGTGGAAAAGCAGGCCAGGGATACAGACAATTTGTGCAGGTGAGGGAGTATTTGTAATGCTCTATTCTTTGGCAGAAATAAAGTGGAGATCTGGATCTTTTTGTGAAAATTTCTATCTTAACCTTTTCTGTCCCGTTGTTAAGTAAAAATAAATTATTTACATCTTTGTTAAAGCTTAAAAATGTAAGTAAAGATACCTTGAGGATGTTTTGTCTACTGTGGTTTTCCTGTTTATAAGATTTGTAAGATTATTTATCCTGAACTCTTACTGGAAGCATTAAAAAAACAAAATTATCCTAAAAATTTCCGCCTATTTATATAAAAAAAAATTTCCATTTAAATAATTCATTCCATGTAAAAAAAAAAAGTTAAATATTTGCTAAAGTGCTTGAGATGCGGTGATAGAGTGTTCTCTGCGGCTCAGTACAGACCAATTTGTGCTTTACGGAAAGGCTGGTAAAGGATGGTCAAAGTGACAGGACTAAAGTGCTACTAATGATTAAGAATGAAGCAGTTTTATTTATGTATTTTGGTTGGTGTCAATTGTTTTGGAGTTTGACTTGCTAATTTGCAACTGCATATTACCTATCATTTCTAAGGGAGAACATTTTGCTCAAGAGAAAAGCTTATCTTTTGGTTGAAGTTGATAAATATTCCTAATGGAGTGCTAAAAGGATTCCAGAAGTGCCTGCCCAGTGGGCATCAAAAGCTTGAGAACTAGCCACCTGCCCATTAATTAAATCACTTTTATGCCATAGGTTGATTTATGGACACCAATTTCCAACCATTCCACAGAGCTGTATCTCGATCAGGTGACTCTCTCTACTCTAATGTCCCCTGGGCAAATGCTAGATTTCTGACCAACTTATTCTACTCATTAGTTTCAGATTAAAGAGGTCTTCAGACTGAGGAAACACACTGCCAGAAAATGTCACACTAGCCTGACAAAAGAAAATCTGATTTGTGGAATATATTTCCCTTTATTAATATAAAAGAGGGTTATACTTTCAAGATAAATTGTTTTCTTATAGGATAGATTTCAGTAAAAATTGGGCACAGTAGTGCATTTCCCAAGAAAACAATCACAGGCCAATAGAGTTATTAAATAAAAGCAAGGAAACTAGATAGTTACCCCTGAATGAAATCTGTATTTATATGGTCTAATTAGGGCAGTCATTTAGAGTAATAAAACTCACTACTGACTGTCATCACTAGTTTACTGAACACCAGGATTACAGGTATATTTTTCTGCTGAAAACACTGATTTTAAAATTCTACAATGAAGGTTTAAAAAATACGGCCCTCCTATGACAGAGTTATGTAAAGTCAAAAATAAAATTTATCAAAGCACAAAAGTCCAAGGTGCCTTAACATAAGCAAGAGCTTCAAACTATTCATTGAGACACAATTATCTACTTCTAAAAACCAGCTTTATTATGGCTAGGCAGTAGCATAATATTCTGGTACTTCTAAGAAGATATTTTATCTAAATAAGAATTGAGATTTTTAATTAAAACAAAATTAAAGTAGCATTGGAGCCAAAAATAATAAGTGTATTTTGGTGGTTTTTAAAATCTGTTGACTTTTTATGTTATGGATGGCCACCACTTGCAACTGTCTGTTTTCTTCTTACTCGGTTAAAAAAGACTGATTTCAATTTATTACATGTTATATTCCTTTTAAGAGTGATAGCCATTGTGTCACTGTAATAAATTGAGATGATCATAAATCTCTTCCTGGAATTCTATTTCTTATATACTGTGATTTACTTGGAAGCTATTGGTACAAATCAATATATCCCATTGTATAAAGAATTAACTGCAGAACCCCAATTCCCAAGATCTAATTATTCAGTACATAATACAAATTTTCCAATAAATACACGTGGAACGTTGCTTGAGAACAGAAGGACTTTTAATACTACCAAAAGGAATTAAATTATGCTAAGGCACAGAGAATTATAATGTGGCCTGTGTATAGACTTCTGATTCCATTTGAGATGTACAAAGTTTTCACAACTCCTTTCAAAGTGTTCTCTGTAACAGAGATCCCCTTCAACCTAAGAGAAACATTTGGAATGCTGAGAAGTGTAAAATCAGACAACAGCAATATTCTTACACCATATACCACACAAACAGCATGTAGGGACAGAGGTACTGCACACAGCACACTCCGTTAGTTCGGTGAATATAAAGTCAGAGGTTTGAGTAAGCATTATTAGCCAAACAACTGCCACGGGTAAGAATGCCACTCAGTCTACTATGCCCCTCTTTCCTTGGCTTTGGGGATAGCTAATTTTGATTTGCTTTTTATCTAATTCAATCTCACCTGAAAAGTACAAAAAAAAAAAAAAATCAACAGCATAAAGCACTGGAACAGCCTCCTAGGAAAACTCAAAGAAATACCAAATGTAGGGGCACCTATGTGGCTCAGTCAGTTGAGATGCTGACTCTTGACTTCGGCTCAGATCATGATCTAAGGGTCCTGGGAACAAGCCCCACATCAGGCTCCTGGCTCAGTAAGGAGTCTGCTTCAAGATTCTTTCTCTCTTTTCTCCTCCCCCTGCTGTTGCCCTCTCTTTCTCTCTCTCAAACAAATAAATCTTTAAAAAAAAAATTAAAGAAATATCAAATATAGTCCCTGATTTCAAAACAAAGAGATTTCACTTCCAGCTCCATTTCTGAAGGAAGGTTTCACTTGTGAAGAAGAATTAGTAAGACATTTATTCTTTAAGAATCAAGCCTCTGGACTAGTTCTCAAATGGCTGCACACTGGAATCATCTGGAGAGCTCCAAAACCTACTGAGGCCTAGGCCCTATGCCCAGAAATCCTAATTAATCTAGGGGTTTGGGGACTTTCAGAAGTTATTTTACTGTTCAGACAACTTTAAAAACAATTGCTTTAGGTCCTTCATTTATTTCAGTGGTTCTCAACCAGGGATGATTTCATTCCACTCCCCCCCCCCGGGGGGACATTTGGCAATCTCTAGAGACATTTTTGATTGTTCACAACTGGGAGAGTGCTACTTGTACCCAATGAGTAGAGGCCAGACATGTTAGCAATCATCCTGTAATGCACAAGACAGCCCCCCACAAAGAATTATCACGTCGAAAATGTCAATAGTGCTATGGCTGAGAAACCCAATTCACTCATTCAAGAAATACAAGCCAAAGCACCAGATTCTGGGCCAAACAGTGCTAAGTTCTGGGAACTGAGAAAGGAAGGACTCAGCCTCTGTCCTTCAGAATTGTCATCCTGAGCAAAGGCAATGAAGCAAACCCCACAGAACATTACAGTGTGAGAACTGGGCTAGAGCTAATCATGAGGGAATATATGTAAAACAGGAGAAGTAACACCTACGCTTATCCAGAGAGAGAAGGGAGGCTTCCATTAAAAAAAGGGCACTCTCCGTCACATCAGTTGCTGGCAGTAGATGTTAGTGGTGGCTGGACTCAGATATTCTGGGTTCAAATTCGGACCTCACCACAAAAACTAGCTGTGTCTTTGGATAAGCTACAGAGAACCCTGCTGTATCTCAGTTTTCATATCTGTAAGATCCAAAAAATAGTACTTATCTCAAAATGAGAATTGAATGAGTTACTACATGTAAAGAACTTAGAATGATGCCCAATATACAGTGTGTGCCTAATAATTTATCATCGTTGTGGTTATTTTTGTTGAAGTAAAGAAGTCAGTCAGATACAGAAGTTAATTCCAGGCAAAGGGAATATTGGTGGCAACGATCAAAGGAAGCAATGACATACCATTTTTAGAGAATTATGTAAAATTCACTACTGTTGGGCATAATGATTAAGTTGGGGCTTAGCAAGTATCAAAGATGGAGAGGTAGGGAAGTGCAGAGAACTAGAGGCAAAAACTCCAGTTTTTGTCTGTCCTTATATCCACACACTTTGCTATGTTCATTTGTTCTTTCTTTTAAAGTCTATCCCTCTATCTCTTATATCTGGCTAACTTTATGACTTACCTTGGACAATGTAAGCCAACAGAAGTAGCAGTTGGGACCAAGCATAGGCCTCAAAAGGCCTGTGAATTTCTACTCCCTCTTCTGGAATTCTGCTCAACAGCCAAAAAAACAAGCTCTTTCTATTTAGCCTATCTATCCAGACTTCTGGAAAAACATACTCATGGCCTGATCCACTCTCACACCAGCCAAGAGCCACCCACTGAGTGCCTGCCAGCTAATCACAGATGCATGAGATCTGGGTGAGGTAAGCTAAGTCTGACCAAGATCAGCAAAACACCCCCAACTGACCTGTAGACTAGTAGAGAATACATATTTGTTGTTTTAAGTCACTGGATTTTGGGGTCTTTATTGCAACTATTCTTACAGCAATAGAAACTAGAAAAAATATCTAGACACAGAAATATCCAGATTAATGGACATCATTATATGCCATGGAATGGAATTTGAATTTTTCTTTTGAAGCCAATGAGGAATCACTGAATGACAGTTAGCAGGAGACATCCAGAAAGACTTTTAAGAGAAAGTATTCTGAAAAAAAAGAAAGAAAGAAAAAGAAAAACTATGCTGGCAGTAATGTGACAGAGGATCAGAGTAGGGTATACCTGGAGTTGCAACTGGAGATAAAAAGGATTTGATGTCAGAGTTGCCATTGTTGAGTCACTGCTAAATCACAGAATTAAAAGTTATGAAGAAGCTTAGTATCTAACAGAATATTTTAAAAATTATGATCTATTAAGTATAATATTAGTACCCCTCCTAAAAAATTCTAGAAAGCTATTAAATTCTCTAAGACTAATTCGTGCTCAATTAACCTTGCTTTCATTTTTGATAGAATTACTAAAATGGTAAATGAGTTGATAACATATACATGATATATCTTAATTCAAGCAGATGCCAGATTGGCTAACTTTTGGAAGTGGTACAGAGACACTTCACTGAATGGGATAATAACTTCTAACTTCCATTTCAACTCTCCTTTTCTAGGCTTCTATTGAAAAGAAGTAGTGAAGATTTGGAACTTCAGTGCACTCATTTGTTTATAAATTTATTTTATACTTATTTAAACTAGAAGGGTATTTTATGTATATCCATACAGACAAACGCTAAGATTTATAGATAAAATGCCATTGACCACGTTAGTCAGACTATGTGACTTCCAAGGTTCTTAGTGAACAAACCAGAATAGAAAACAGAACTAACATCTTAAGTGATTTTTTTTTTCCTCATTAAATACCAATGCCTGCCTCTTGCTTCAGTACTCTATAAGTATTCTTTTAGTTTTAGAAAATAACCACTTAGGCTTTACCTAAATTGTAATGAATGCTTTGTGAGCCCTTTCTATTCTCAGACAGATCTTTTTCCATCCCATCTATATTTTACCATGCTACCCAGGCCAATGCTCACTTTAATCTTAGATTTTTTCCCCTTCTGCTTCTAAGTTTCTCCCACCTTTCTGCCACTCAAGCTTGCTCAAAATGTGAAACTCCTCCTTTTCCTATCCAATTCCCAAACCTAGCATTCAAAATCAGTTTCTACATGGAACACAAACCTTAGCTATCTGAGTGCCTTTAAAATTTCAGTATGCAATCAGAAATAATTTCTCCACACATTTGGTCTGTTTCAATGCTTCCAAAATGACTACAATAAATCTGTGAATCATGTCTAGAACATCTTTTTTTTTTCTTTTTTCCCCAGACCATGATTTCTTTTATTACTTTCAAAGTCTTGGATAATTTTCCACCCATCCCCTTCAAAGTACCTGCATTTCTCATGGTAGCAAGCAATACACATGATACAAGCAATAGCATACATTTTTTCCCCATGAGGAGTGGGCTCCCTTTATGTAGCTTCTCATGGATTAATCTTTTTTAAAGGGGGAGGTCTTTTCATTTCCTTCTCAAAAGGGATAAATTTTAAAATTCAAATTTCATTGTCTTCAAAGCATTCACTACTGTGAGTTCTTGCTTTCTTCATTTTAGAGCCTGCAGAGTAGTTAAAAATAAAACACAAGTTTGCAAGACCCAGAAATATTCTTTAAGTTAGAAATAAAACAATCGACCTTACTCACAATTACTTAAGATCATGAAGATGATAGATAGGGACCTATTATATGAAGAATATAGCTTAGTTAGTGCCTGCCTTTGTTTTTTTAAGTTTAATTTTTGTTATGAAAGTAATAACTGTTGGTCTATATTCACAATACAGAGAAAAGGTGGGAAGGGGAAAAGAAGATGAAAAAAGGAATAACAAGATGTCAACAGAGTAGGACAACCCTAGGCTTGTCTCCTCCCACAAACACATGTAGATAACTATCAAGTCATCCTTAGATTTGATCCTAGAAATAGACCTGAAGACTAACATTACAAATTCCACCACTAAAGGGAGAGAAGAGGCCACATCAAGGAAGGTAAGGATTGTGGAGACATAGTTTAGGAGAGAAATGAATCATGAGTACTGCAGAGGAGAAGGAGCCATGGTCACAGAGAAGGGGGTTCAGGGTGGGGAGAGATGGATAGAGAGAGAGAGAGAGACAGAGAGAGAGAAATATCCAGGAATGCACAAGGAGGGTGTTTCCCCAAAGCCATTTGCTTGGAAAACAATAGGGGCTGAATTCCATGAATTCTCCAAACCCTCAGGGCTTAAAGCCTGGTCAACTGGCTTGACTGGGATAGAGCCTGAGGGCACTGCCCTGCTCCAGGAGAGAAGACAAGCAAACAACGTGGCAGACAGTGTGGAAATCTGGGACACACAGTGGGAGGCAAAGCAGGATAAACAGGAAGTAGTTTTGAATGTGTTCCCTCTATTCCGTTATTTGTAAGATTTTGATGAAGATGGTCTTGTTTTTGTTGTTGTAGTTGTTGATTTTTTTAATGGTAGAATGCACCGATGAAACCACATGGTCTTGGGCTTTTCTGTGCTGGGAAATTTTTGATTCCTAATTCAACTTTCATTCTTACTATTGGTCTAAGAAGATTTCCTACATCTTGGATTCAAGATCCATGAGGCAATCTTGATAACTTGTGCATTTTTAGGGATTATCTGTTTTTTTTTCCCTAAATTATCTGATCTGTTACTATGTAATTGTTTATAGTAATCCAATTGCACTACGGATTTCTGGCTTATCTGTTGTATTGTTTTCTCTCCTATTTCTCATTTTGCTTTTTGAATCTTTTTTTTTTCCCTTAATGTAGTTAAAATATTGCCAATTTATATTTGGAAAAACAGGTCATTACTTTCAATGTTATGTTATTGGTTATTCTGGTCTCTATTTCTGATTTTTCTTTATTATTTTCTTCCTCTACTAAATTTCATCTGTGTTTCTTCTTTTTCTAGTTCCTTGTTCTGTAATGTTAGGAAAAAAGCTCAAGGGTGCCTGGGTGGCTCAGTGGGTTTAGCATCTGCTTTTGGTTTAGGTCGCGTGGGATTGGGTCTCGAATTGGGCTCCTTCCTCAGCAGGGAGTCTGCTTCTTCTCCCTCTGCCCCTCCCCCTTCTTGTACTCATGCTCTCTCTCTCAAATAAAATCTTTTTTTTTTTTAAAGTTCAAACAACTTAATACAAGCATTTTATCACAAATTTCACTCTTAAGATCTGTTTTTGCTGCCTCCCATAGGTTTTAGAACATGGTTTCTTTTGTTTTGAGACATTTTGATTTGCTGTTTGAGTTCTGATTTGGCCCATTGTTTGTGCAGTAGTGTTTAATATTTACATATTAAATACTTAATATTTACATCGTAGATTTTCCACCTTTGTTTTATTGTTGATCTTTAATTTTATACTATTGTGGCTGGAAAATCTACTTGGTAAGATTTTTGTTTTCTTAAATTTGTAATATTTGTTATGTCTCTCTTTACCTGTTTATGTGATTTAACCAGAGGATTCTTTTGTGTGTACTTGAAGAAAATGTGTATTCTGTTTTTCTTGGATGGAATATTTTATGTATCTTTTAGAACCATGTCTCCTGAAGTATGGTTCAAGTAAAAAATGTCCTTGTTAAAAAATAACTTTAGGGGTGCCTGGGTGGCTCAGATGGTTGAGCACCTGCCTTCAGCTCAGGTCATGATCTTGGGGTCCTGGTATCGAGCCCCATGATGGGCTCCCTGCTCAGCAGAGGCTGCTTTCCCACCCCCATCTCAAAATCTAAAAAATAATTTTAACTGAGGGTACTTATTTAAAATAAAGTATCATATGGGAGGTTGGTGGGGGTATGGGTAAAATAGGTGAAGGGGATTAAGAGTGTACTCATGATGAGAACTAAGTACCGATGTATAAAATCTTGAATCACTATATTGTACGCCTGAAACTAATGTAACACTGTATGTTAACTATACTGAAATTAAAATAACTTAATTTTTTTTAAAGATTTTATTTATTTATTTGACAGAGAGAGATCACAGGTAGTCAGAGAGGCAGGCAGAAAGAGAGAGGAGGAAGCAGGCTCCCCGCTGAGCAGAGAGCCCAATGCGGGGCTCGATCCCAGGACCCTGAAATCGTGACCTGAGCCAAAGGCAGAGGCTTAACCCACTGAGCCACCCAGGTGCCCCAAAATAACTTAATTTTTTAAAAGGCTAACGGCAACTACTAACATTACTACAGTTGACCCTTGAAAAATCCAGGGCTTGGGGTGCCAACCTCTGTGCAGTCAAAAATCTGCATATAACTTGACTCCCCAAAAATGAATACTACTGTCTAATGTTGACCAGAAGCCTTGCTGATAATAGTCAATTAACCCATATTTTGTATGTTACATTGTTTTATTATATATTGTACTCTTAGAATAAAGCAAGCTAGAGAAATGACGTGCAGAAATTGTAAGAAAATACATTAATATATAGTTAAAAAAAAAAAAAAAAGCCATGTGTGGGTGGTATACTTTGCAGTACCCCAGATCTGTCTCTTTCTTCAACTGTGTGTGAATGCAGCAGACCCAGGGATACCCCTTCCCTAGCCTCAAACCACCCTCCAACCAACCTCTTTTCTAGTCACAACCCGGAAACCATCTTTCAGCCATTCTCTGCCTCTGGGACCAGCCAGTACCACTTTTTCAGCTTATTGCCAAATCAACCATAAGCTCCCAAATTAGTTAGAATTATTCCATCTAGGTAGAGGCCATCAAGCACCTGGTCACGGCATGCATCTACAGGCCTCCTACACTTACCCCTTTGGCTCCTATTTCTGCTATGATGATGTGGCTCTTGGGGACACAGGCCACTTCTTCCAGGAGCTGGCCAAGGAGAAGCTGAGGGTACTAGGCCTCTCTAAGATGCAAAAACAATGCTGTGGCGATGCTCTCTTCCAGGACTTACAGAAGCTTTCCCAAGATGAATGGGACAAAAACCTGGACACCACAGAAGCCACCATGGTCCTGGAGAAGATCCTGAACTAGTCCGCCCTTTTGATTTGCACACCCTGGGTTCTGCCTGTGAAGACCCCCATCTCTGACTTCCTGGATAACAACTTCCTAGGGGAGGAGGTAAAACTTGTCAAGGCAACCACCTGACTAACCTTCCCAGGCTAGCTGACCACCCCCATGTTGGGCTGAACAAGTAACTCTTCTAAAGGCATATCCTCAAGCACAATTAGGAGCCTCTAGAGCGCACCAGCCGTTTGGGGGCTTCCTCTGGCTCCCCTTCAGGGCTTCTCTGCCTAGATTTGCTTAGAGCTGCTAGGCAGTTTCCGTCTTTTGTTTGTTTGTTTGTTTAACTACCCTGGAGCCCATTCCCTAAGGAAAACTGTAAAGTGGTGCTTGTTTGGTTTGCTTTGGTTTGGTTTGGTTTGGTTTGGGGGGTGGGGGGATGTGTAGGTGGACTTGTGCGGTTCAAAACTGTGTTCAAGGGTCAACTGTAATTATTCTTCTAGTCTCTTTTCAATAAATACATTTACATAATTGTGTTATATATCCAGGTCTAGAAACTTTTTACTAAGAAGTATAGCAGAAGTATTACACCATTTTGAATATGACTTTATTATACATTTACTGTGTCCTAGGTTTTGTGTTAAGAGATTCACATAAGTGGTTAATTGAATCATATCCACATTTTAAGGTAATCATCCTAATTTTTAAAAATTTAAGGTAATTGCCCTAATTTTGTAAGTAAGTATGGCAACCTGCTGTTTTAAAACATTTTATAGAAGAATTAACTAGTGTGCTTATTAGAAATACAAATTAACATAACTCTACTCCAAACTTTCTGAGTCAAAATCTCAAAATAGACAAATTCACTCGACACCCCCAAATGATTTTTCTGCTCTACTGAAAAGTGAGCACTATTGCCTCTTTGTAATATTGCTAGATGTGCGTCATCTAGCTATAACCAATAACATATTTACATCACTCACTTTCTCAGTCACTTACCTTGAATCATGCATAGGGTTATTACAGCAAGTCTTAACGCAGGATTAGTTTAGGAAGATTTTCTAAAAGCAGCAATGGGGGGAGAAAATGAATTAGTTTACTGTTTCCACCTGAGGTACTTATAAGGCAGTGAAACCATACTGCATTCTCCTATTATAGCCTCTGTTAAAATGTCCTTCTTTATCTCAGCTTCCAAAACAATTTCAAGTTCAGTTGGCTTCCACCTAAGTGATTTAACTTTTTCTAATTGGTTCAGCTGCCTGTTTTATTTTCATCTGAGACTTCTCACCAGTCCTTTCACTCACAACTGATTTTCTCAGGAGCGAAGTTACTTTTTTTAGAGACTTAGTAGTTCATGTTTCTGTCCAAGACAACATGTTCTTTCTGGAGGACCCCCACACCTACACACATGTCCTACCCCAATAATTGCTACACTGTCCATACATTGTAGAGGTGGAGTCTGTATCTCTGAAAGTGATTCTGTTTTGTAATACATAGAATCTGAAAGGAAATGGCACACTTAGTTTAACACCCAAAGTAAATTAGATGTTCTATAGATCAAATTCAGACTAATGCCCAATAAATCTCATGATAAAATTGAGGCACTGATTTCAGCTCAGTTTGGAGGTTACTGCCAATTTGATTTACCAGAACACAGCGGGCTATTTCAGCTCCTTAGTCTTTCCTTTTTTTCTATAGGATTAAGTATGTCATTTCCAAGGACACAATCCAAGCCTTGTGATTCAGTGTGTCAATACTGCAGTCAACTCAAAAGTAATGGAGTCATTCACCAAATTCTGTGGTAACTATCTTCTGAAATGCTCATCTGGGTCACAAAGCTATTACTAAATATGTGGCAAACATAGCATTTTAACTCACAAATCTTAGATCTTCTCTCCCATCCTGATTCATAATTTTGAGACATTTCTCACTTGAATGAAAAATTGAGGTCAAAAAATACATTTTTTTAAAGACTTTACTTATTTGTTTATTTATTTATTTACTTACTTGAGAGAAACAGAGACAGAACATGAGCAAGGGGGTGGAGGCAAAGGGAGATAGAGAAGCAGACCCCCTGCTAAGCAGGGAGCCCAATGAGGGACTCAATCCCAAGATCATGAGATCATGATCTGCGCCACTGGGATCATGAGCTGATCCTAAGACAGACTCTTAACTGACTGAGCGACCCTGGTGCACCTCAAAAAATGTTTGTAAGGAAAGTACTAAGTAATTTATTTTCTGAGTTCCCAAATGGGTATAAAATTCCATTGTCCATCTTTACTATGAAGCCTAAGGACAACCTCGTTCTCATTTCTTGGTACAGATTTCTTAACAGTTGTAAGATATCTTCATATTCTTGTAACTCAACTATTTTGCTATAATATTACTGGATATCAATCACTTAAATCTCACCTAAGATATAATGAGCATTTCCAATATGGAAGACAGTTTGTTTTATTTCAACTACTTTTTGGCTGAGAGATGTTTTCTTCCATTATGCTTTTAATTGTTGCTTCTATCATATTATTCCTTTATCAGGAAAATGTATAATTCTAGAAGGATTGTTTCTTTGTCATGCATATCCATCATCTTTTAGCTATGCTATAGCTGACAAATATACTTGCAAAAACAGTGTTCCTTTTATAACTCTAATGTTAAAAATTAGAAGTGCTGTAATACAAGCATTACAATTTCAAAATAGTTATCAAGTAATTGAAAGCTTGGACTTGGAAGCAAGACTACTAGGAGTTCATTTATGTAATGATGGATAAATATAAGATGTACTATTACTTCTCATTATGTTAAAGTTTCTAAATTAAATGGCTTAATGGCCACTTAGTTTATCAAACATTTTGACATTTTCATCAAAATCTGTAATTTATGATCGAACTAAGTTTGATAAAATAATTTATTCTATAATACATATTTATCAATCCAAGAGGAGGTAATTTACTATAAGGTGAGCTTGTAATTCCTGCTGAGAAAAATCTAAGTAATAAATGCCCTTACAAATATTGTCAGTCTTGATATACATAGTTATGAGCTTGGCAGTAAAACAAATTAGCAGAGTCTCTCTCAGTTCACATCTGCTAACAAGGAGTTTATAGTTCTCAATTTATTTTACTTTCAAAAAGGAATAACTTATGAGAGACTATATTTACATCCCTATAATTCTTACTTGTGATCATTTTCTCTGGCACTTGGAGTTATATAGTACAGAGTAGTTCAGGATATTCTTTAGAGTTAAAGACAAAACCAGATAACCACTTCAGTATCCAAATAGTAATTTAAGGTCCTAGATTTTTACTAGAATAAAATAAATGTTCTTCCCAACAAATAGGTAAACTGATGATAAGAAGGAGTCTAATTTTGACATTTTACAATAGTCTATCTTTGGTGAGCTTAAGGCAGCATTTTTGCAACTTCACTTTGGGGGAAAAAAACAACAACACCTAGTTTTGTGAGGCATTAATGGTAATGCTAAATAACAAGATAGCCACAGTATACTTTACAGTGGTAAAATATTTAGGGAACACCAAATGTTATAGCCCACACTCAGAATATTAGATTATCAGGGCCTGAAATGTATTATAATACTAAATAAAACTTACTGAACTCAGTATTTCCTAAACTCGTAATTATAGACACTTTTGTCACATATTCGGTAATAACCTGAGGAAAATTATTCCATGAAACACTCCTTTTAAAAATCTGACCTAAAGGTTATACTAATTGGCACACCCATACTGGATAACTGGGGAGAGGGAGTTTAACAAAGGTACAAATTACAAAGGTGTGGATAAGACTAAGGAAATACGAGATGCTATATTTTGACCATCTAGCAACATTATGAGACCATTACCACCACCCATAGCCCTAAGGGACAGAGAGAAGGAGCAGAGACTAGAACCCAGCATAGACTGCTATCATGTGGAGGTGTGGCCTTTGGTAGAGGGACCTAGCCAACCCCATAAGATACAGCAAAAAGGAAGCTATGGGAATAATTACCCAGATCCACTCTTTTTTCACTCTGTGATCACCTATCCTTGGTCCCCTGGGCCAAACTCAACCAAAGCCAGGAGACTAAGGGACCACATTAATTCTGTCTGTAAAGTTCAGCTTTCTTGGACACATAGCAGGATATAAAAGGGTAAATAATAGATCTGGTTGGACAAATATCCAGAACAGTAATACTACATCTGAGGTCTATTTAGTACATTTCCCTTCTAAGTATAGTAGTTTATTAATTTTTTTAAAGATTACTTTTTTGAAATATTTACCTATCAAAATTTACTAAGCTTCTACTACAACAGTAAACGATGACAAAGGAGCCGAGAGCCAAGAAGACATGGGAGAAATGTAACTAAGTAAACAGAAACGCAATTTAATTAGGGCTATAATAGAAGTATGACTAAATTGCTATAAGTTTACAGGGGGGAAAAAGTAAGTAACTGCCTAGGAAAGCCAAAAAGGCACTAGAGAGGAAGTGATACTTGTTTGAACAGAGTCATAAAGCACAAATACATTTTCTAGGCAGGGTGGCTGGGACAGTCAGGGAGTGCATTTCTTTCTTTTTTTTTTTTTTTTTTAATTTAATTTTATTTTTTCAGTGTTCTAAGATTGTTTGTTTATGCACCACACCCAGTGCTCCATGCAATACGTGCCCTGAAGGGACACTAGGTAAAGGCAAGGAGGTGTGAAAAGGCAGGCATATTTTGTATTACGGTTTGGTAAGAGGTTCTGAATTGTTGATTATGCAGGGCATGCTCTGGAGTTCGGGAAGGTAAAAATGGAAGCACTGATGAGGTACTTGTCATAATTCTAGGACTCTGGAATTTGTTCCATACTTAAGATTCATTTTCAGTGTCCTTTTAAGTAAGAAATTAGAGATTAGTAGCCATGTGGACTACAGATGGGGTAATAGTGACTCTGAGCCCCAACTCAAATCGATATTTACTTATTCCATCCTTCTGAGGCTGCGGGTTGCTCTCATACTACAGAGAACAACCTTTTTGTTTTCGACTATGATTGCAACATGATCAATTCAGTGTAATTTTGGAATGTGCTATCTGAAATTGCGGTTGTTCAAATACTATAAGAGAGCCTTTTAGAGAAGAACAGCCCAGACTGTTCTGTTGGCAGGCTCACTTTCTGATACATATCACTATGGTTGTGCTAGATAATAACTGGCAAGAGCACACCTTACTAATTTAGCCCTCCATGGTTCACATAAGTCCTGAGTGCCAATTTTCATAGAATCTTAAATTAATCCTTCCTCCACTGCCTTGTCCAATTAACTGTTCTCCAATTAACTTCAAAACAAAATAAGATTTCCAATAAAAGACTTCAGGGTACAACCTAACTTTGGATGGCATTTACAAATTACTTCCCCTTCCTGGCCTGTTTATTATCAGATCAAACCATGAATGAACCATTCTGAATTATTGAATGTAATGAACCAAAGAAATAGAAATGTGCTTGTGGGGATAAAAGTTCGTTCTCCTGAGGTCTTTCTGTATTTCTATCCCGTGTGTTGTTTCTTAGATCAATGCTTAGAAGAACATCTCAAAAATAGTAGCAAGTGCTTTAGTCCTTTGTCTGAAATATGTTTTTTCCTTAGGTTCCTATTCATCTCTGTCTTGGCCACCCTCATCTAAGGGCACCAATACATAATGCTTCTTGATAATCAATATTCGAGAAATGTATAACAGAGCATCCTTGACACTTAAAGGCTGTTTTTACCTAAACCAGCCCTTCTCCAAATCCCTATTTTAACCCCATCCCCATAGTAAAATAATTTTCTTTATTCTTGGCCTATTCCTATTCTTGGCCTAACCCTCCCACCCCATCCCTACCTTGTGAGTTACCTCAGAGCACTTAGCATATCGATACAATTATTTACCCACATTTCTCCCTTGCTTCCTAGACTGTGACTCCTTAATCTCAGGAACTATTTCTAATATACCCTTGTAACCCCAGAAAGCCATAAATGAGTATATGATAAATTGAAGGGACCTTTACCATAAATAGCAACCACTGAAATAATATACAACTTATTTTTCTAGTCCTACCCACACTGCCAATATCTTACCCCAGAAATCAATCAAGAGTAGCACCACTGAAAGAGAACTGGAGTATGAGGTTGAGTTGCTCTGAATCATAATGATTCAGAGACTGGAATATATTTCATCTCAACTCCAAACTACTATCATGCATATTGGACCCCAAGTTCTCATCCAAATAGACTTTTAACCTGCCATCATTTCAACTGTGGTTCTCATTTTGGTTGTTACAGCTCCTTGAAACTAAGAAGTACTTGTACAACACTAAAACTAAAAGATCTTTATTTTTAAAAGTTACAATCACCAGTTGGAAGTAAACCAACTACAGTAAAAATATCTGAACAAAATACAAAAAGGCAATTACCTAAAAACTCTGAAAAGTAGTAAGTAGACTGAAAAGGACAGTCAAAACTTGAAGTGGCCAGTACAGTAGTTTCCTAGAGTACCGCCCCTCACCCCCCCTTCACCTATTACAGATTGAATCATGTCTCTCCAAAATTTATGTTGGGGTCCTAACCCCTAGTATTTAAATGTGACCTTATTTGGATATAGTGTTCTTTCAGAGATGATCAAGTTAAAATGAGGTCATTAGGGTGGTCCCTAATCCAATAGGACTGATATCCTTATAAAAGGAGAAAAATTGATCACAGAGACATGCACACAGGAAGAATGCCATGTGAAGATCTCAATCTTACTGCCACAACCAAGAAGCTACCAGAGGCTAGGAGAGAGGCCTGGAACAGATCCCTCCCTAGTGCGAGAGGGAATATGGCCCTGACAACACCTTGATCTCAAAGTTCTAGCCTTCAGAGCAATGAGACAAATTTCTATTGTTTAAATTACTCACTTTGGGCGCCTGGGTGGCTCAGTGGGTTAAGCCGATGCCTTCGGCTCAGGTCAGGATCTCAGGGTCCTGGGATCGAGTCCCACATCGGGTTCTCTGCTCGGCAGAGATCCTGCTTCCCTCTCTCTCTCTCTGCCTGCCTCTCCATCTACTTGTGATCTCTCTCTGTCAAATAAATAAATAAAATCTTTAAAAAAAAATAAATAAATTACTCACTTTATGGCAATCTGTTATGGCAGCTCTACAAACTTAATATATCATCTTTTCTCTCCTGGCTTTGATGAAGATGACCCCCGTTATGGAACTATTCAGTGGGCATAGACAGCAAAAATCTAAAAGAGAATTCCTGTCTTTCTAGAAAGAAAACAAGGCATAGTGGATCCTAGAAGCCAAAAAGTGTGTGTGTTGGGGGCGGGGGATCCTGTCAAGTAGAGAGATGGAGATGGGAATTCCATGATCCACCACAAGTTCTAGGCTCACCCCTGCATGCATATGCTATATGCACAATACAAACCCAATTCACTACAAAGGTTATAAGAGCTGAATAATGCAAAACATGATCTACTTGCTAAAATAAGCCCTGAGTGGCACGCACAGAATTTAGCCAAAGCAACATAGTAAAGATTTTGAAAAACGAATTGATATTAGAAATCCCACCCACAGAAAGGGAAATAAAATGAATGGTCTAAACTTACCCAGGTTGTAGGTTGATTCCCTCAAAATTTAAGATGGTTGGGGTGAGGAGGTAGAAATCAACATTATCTGGAGGACAAAGGAACACATGATGTAAAATTCAAAATATTATAATATTTATATATTATATAATTATATAATATTTTATATTATATTATATATAATATATAAATATATAATATTATATATAATATTTATATATCAGCATATAAATACAACACAATTTGATCAATTCTCATTGGAAAAGACAATCAAGTAATTAAAATCCCATGATGACCTAGATGTTGAAATCATCAGTCCAATACTTTAAAAGCATCCATCATAACTATGTTCATGAAATGTTAGCAAGAAATTTAGAACTTGATACATGCATGAAAAGTAACAAATGCTAAACATTTGGACAATATTCTTCTTAAGTTCTTTAAAATATGCATTTTTTTTAAGAAAACAAAATGAATATTTCCTGATGGGGCTGTTAATGTATGTATAAGATATACATTATATGTGTGTGACAACTCTAATATAGGGAGAAGGATAAAGGGCCTACAAGAGATCATAAAAAGCATAGACCTTAAAACAAATCTTAACAAATTTGAAGAATTAAGAACCTAGAAAAAGTATGTCCTTTAATAACAGAATTAAACTGAAAATCTTCAAAATAACACAACACTTAATAAAATCCTAACAAATCCCAGGTAACTTTTTTTTTAAGATATTGACAAGAAAATTCAAAAGTTTATATAGAAAGGGAAAAACACTGGAATAGCCAAAACAACTCTGCAAGAGAAAAAAGTTAGAGAACACGTACTAATTTAAAATAACACGAGACAAAGAGAAATCTCAATTAAAAACTATTTTGAACTAAATGAAAATATGACATACTAAAATTAGTATGATATAGCCAAATCAGTGCTTAGAAGAATATTTATAGCATAAATGATTAATTTAAAAACTTACTGTAAAGCTACAATAATGACACTACAAAGTGTCATTGGCAAAAGGATACACAGTTCAGTATAAAAGAATAGTCTAGACATTGACCCACATAAGTAAGAAAAATTGAATTTTAACAGAAGCACAGAGGTAATAGGAAAAAAAAATGAGCTTTTCAAAAAAATAGGTGAGAATAAATCGATAAATGCATTAAAAAAAAAACTTCAACCCACCCCTCATATCATATACAAAACAACTCAAAATGCATCATAAACCAAAATTTCTATGAAACTTCCAGAAAAACAGGGCAGAAATTCTTTGTGATCTTGAGTTAGGTAAAGTATTTTTAAATACACTAAAATCATGATTCATAAAAGAAAAAAAGATAAATTTCATCCAAAACCAAAAGTTCTGTTCTGTGTAAGACACTGTCAAAAGAATGAAAAGATAAGCCATGAGAGTGGGAGAAAATATTTGCAAATCACATCTGACAAAGATGTAGAATATAAGAACCAAAAAAAAAAAAAAAAAAGCATAAAATATTTGAAAAGATACTTCCATCAAAGAACTACAAAATGGCAAATAAGTATGTGGAAAGAAGTTGAACATCGCTAGTCATTAAATAAATGAAAATTAAAACAAGACAGGACTATACATCTACAAGAAAGATGAAACTGAAACAACAACAAAATGTTAGTGAGAATGCTGAACAACTGGAATACTCATACAGTTCCAGTGAAAATTAAGTGCTACCTTCGCTTTAGACAAGTCTGCCAACTTTCTATCAAGTTAAAAATGTATAACTATGACACAGTTATCACACTTCCAGGTATTTACCCAAGAGAATTTAAAACAGTGGTCACATCAAAACCTGCATGCAGAAATGTATCATAAATTTTTAGAACTTCACATTTTCCTGATGCTTCAATATCCCTCAAAAAAGGCTGTGAGCACTCCACCCAGGCACCCAGGTATACCAAGATGATAAGGCTGGTCCTTGCTGCTACAAGATCCCCTTCTTACCCTCCCCTGGCTATGACCTCGTGGCATTCAACAGCACCAATGAATTCCCTCACACCTTTGCTGGAAACTTCACCCTGACCACCCAATAAAGGCATTTGTCCACCAAGTCCTCAACTCTCTCAGCTTCCCACTTGCTTGGCTGAACCCATCTCCTAGAAGCTCCTTCTGTATGGCCCTCTGTTTCCCTCTAATAGGACCTAGGAGTATAATAAGACCTTGAATTTCATATGTCTGAGTTTAATTTCTGTGACCATGTTGGAATGCTCCTTAAAGCATCCAGGAGGGGAACTTACTGCCCCATTTACAACACAAAAAGTTTACAGCAACTTTCTTCATAATTAGTCAAAACTGGAAACAACCCTATTATCTTTCAACTGATGAATGAAAATAGAAAATAAAAAGAAACAAATTGACACAACAGCATAAATAAACCTGAAGTATACTAAGTAAGGGAAGTAAGAGAAGTAAGGGAAGTAAGTAAGTAAGTAAGGGAAGCCAGAATCAAAAAACCTTATACTAGATAATTTCATTTATACAACATTATGGGCAAGGTAAAACTATACAGACACAGTAGATCATTTGTTGCCAGGAATTAGGGGCAGCATGAGGAAATAAATTGGGGTAATAAGACTCTTCTATATCCTTATGGTAGTAGTTAAGGACACTGCCCATTTGTTATAATTCTCAGAACTGTACACCAAAAAGAACTTTATTGTGTTAGTTTAAAAAATACAAATTTTAAAAAGCATTTTAAAGTAAAGGTTTCCAGAGTCTTCTGTCCCTCTTAGAAAATGGTAAAGTATGGGACTATTAGGATGAACAACAATTGATTTCTATGAATATTTATGACCTGAGAACAAAAATATATTAAGACACTTAAATAGGTTTTTCTATATTACATTTTGACAGTACATTGTGTGTTTAAATACTGCTCTTCCCTACCTTAACACCATTTGGTAAGACAGATGGCAAATTCTAGAACTACAAAACTCTTGTGTTCTTATCCAAAGACAAGAACGTAAAAAGAACCACTAAGATATGGTGATCTGTAAATACATATATACATATATGCATGTATATATATATTTGATCACTGAGATGAGAAAAATATAGTTTTCCTATATATTTAGTCCCTCAGATGATGAAAACCTAGTTTTCATATATATTTGGTGTCTGTCCACAGCTCCCCAAACCACTGGAATTTCCTGTGATAAGAGCATAAAGCTGACTTTTGCTAGGTTTCTGAGCTGACTTTTGGACCCCACTCAAAGGCAGAAACTAGTCACCGGGAGCACCCACAATGTGATTACAGGGATGAAACTTTCAGCCCTAGCTCCACTTCCAGAGAGGGGAGATATGCCGGACCTAGTCAATCATGACTGTGTAATGAAGCCTTCATTTAAAAAAAAAAAAAAAAAGAACAAAAGGCAGAGGTTTGGGGAGCTTCTATGCTGATGAACTCACACAGAAGTCCCGGGAGAGTGGTATACTTGGAGAGGGCATGGAAGCTCCACACCCTTTCTCCATACTTTGCCGCACATATTCCTTCATCTGGCTGTGGATTCATATTGTACTATGTCCTTTAATAAACTGGTAAAGCTAAGTGTTTCCCTAAGTTCTGTGAGCTGCTCTAGCAAATTAATCAAATCTGAGGAAGAGGATGTTGGAATGTCCAATCTGTAGCCTATTGGTCAAAAGCATAGGTAACAACTTGTGGCTTACAAACTTTGAGGATGGAGGTAGAGGGAAGTCTTGTAGGACTGAGCCCTTAGCCTGTAGAATCTGATGCTCTATCTATCTCCTGATAGATGGTGTCAGAATTGAGTTGAACTGGCAGACCCCCAGCTAGTGTTCAAGAATTGCTTTGCATTGAGGGAAACCTTCCTGCCACCCTGAGGGAGGAATCTTGAGGAAGAGCTTATAGAAGTCCTGCTTTATCTCTTTTGTTGCTGTTAATTTAATTAACATTTATTTCATTTGATTACACAGTATGATTGCTGATACCTTTTTTTACAAGTTCAATTTTTTTTTATTTAAATTCAATTAAGATATAGTGTATTACTAGTTTCAGAGGTAGAGTTCCATGATCCTACTCTATTTCTGAACGAAAGTTCTTTCTGCTTTTCCCCATTCATTCAAAAGCTCTAAAGAATTTCCCAACTGTTAACTTTCTCTTTTCTCCTAATTAGTAATGTTTTAGCAAAAGTAGTTAAAAGAGGAAGGGTGAATTCCATTTGCTCTAAGGAAGAGTCCATTTTCTCTCTTTTATCCCCCTGACGTGAGAAGGGCAAAGTAGATAAACAGGTACATGGACTCCTTGTCCAAACAAAACAAACTCAAGCAGTCTTATTTTAAAGGTTTAAGGAAAATAGCCAGTGTTAATTTAAGATATCCAACTGTTTGCATTCAATTAAACGGGTTAGGCAAATAGTTGCAAAGTGTTTACTACAATGAGTATTTGCTATTATTTGCTATTATGTATTATAATTATTTGAATAAAAGTATCTTTTGGGATAGCAGCAAAATTAGGATAATAAATTCAGTTGTGACTCTGGCTCTTACGTTTCTTGGGTCTCTGGTACTTCGATATTGATCTGGAGAGTCTTGAATGTGATGAGTAAATGTAAATAAGAGAATTCTTTGCACTACCTGGAAGTTGAAATCAGAAAGTAGCTTCGATCACATAAAGATGAAAAGTTAGCAAATATCTATTTGTTTTGGTATAGGAATACTGTACTATACAGAGCTTACAGTTTTGACTTACTATAATATTTCTCCCTGATGGTAATAGTCCACATAATTCAACAGAAAATTGTTTATATAGTCAATATTTATTAAAATTTTTTCCATTGTTTGTATATAATGATAGTGGTTGATATCTAAAATGAGGCTACCTGTACACCAGTAAAAACTTTGACAGACAGCTACAAACGGAGTCAAACAACAAAAACAAAAAACCCTTGTGTAAAACATAGGCCTCCGTCATCACAAAGTTAATGAAATCCATCTGTTCTGGCTGCGATTTGACACCTCTGATAATTTTCTGTTCCAATTTAAATATCAAAGGGGCTTCAAAGACAGAAGCAGGGACTCCAAGAATATGGTAGTTTAGGGTCCAGGGAGTAAGGGGTGAATTTCAGCCTGAGTCAAAAAAGAATGGGTCCAGAGACTATCAGTAGATGAATACAGGATCCTATCTCCTTTGCTACTATTGAGGAAGAGGATTGCTGAATGCCTGAAGTTTCCCCACAGGATTTCACCCTTCTGTCCATTGTTTCCCCAACCACCCCTATCCTGACCACCACCACCACCACCACCACATAACCTTAGCCTACCACCACACCCTCTGTCTGCCTTTATGGAGATCAGGAGCTGGGCAAAGGTCAGCTCCAATTGCCAACTGTTTGATATTCAAGTTCACATTATTGCTGTGTTATCCACATACTGCTACATTTGGGAGACTAAAAGAATGCAAGTTTTTTGAGACACAAATCTGGTAAGTACCTAATGCATAGAAGTTGTTGTGGAGGTCTTAGGCTTCCATGTAAGAATGCCAAATTTTAATCTTAGGAAAAACTACCGTGCTGTACTAAGCACTAGGGATTTCAAAAACTAACCGAGGAGAAGATCCTCAATTACATATGTATTTTACTGAATTATAGTTGTAACAGTGCTAAAATACTCTGTAATCCTTGGTTTTCATTTCCTGTCACAAAGCAGATCTTTCTCATATATCGTCAATCTAAACCCATAAAGCACAAGCCAGGGTGGGGGAGTGGGGTGGAGAGGAGGAATGCTATGGCTTCAGATATTTTCCAACACCTATCTTATAAAAGCCTAAATGTCCCATGGGTTCAATAGTAGGTATCTGAACACTCCTTCACGGCTTATTTTTATTTGAGAGCAGATCGCTGCAGTTGAGCGACTATAGCAGGCATATGAAAACAAACTCCTAGCTCTTATGGACTCCTAAGCTTATTTTTGGAAAGGTCTCTCTGCCCCATTAAAATAAACATGCAGTCTTCTGTTCCAAATAACCTTAGAAATCTTGTATTGCTCCAATCCTGTTAAGTCTGTTATGATCTAGTCTGAGAGTTCATCTAACCCCTAGACTCAGAACTAAAAAGCCCCTCTCCTCAAAAGGAAAAAGAAAAAAAAAAAGTCTGACAGCTGGGACTTGGAGTTTCTAAAAGTGTGCCTGAAGCACATGAGCCCGGATACATCCACGGAATATCAATACAGCCATTAAATCCAAGAGCTAAAAATTCCACACAGCAACACAGAAAAGGAATCTTCCCAGAGACTAGAAACTCCTCAAATACAGGGCTTTGCTAAATTGCTCCCTGAGTTTTGCAAATCAGGCTCTCCAAACTCCAGAACTTTTTATCATCAGGGACTGTCTGCATTTCTGTCTTTTCCTTCAGGCATACCAACACACTGAGACAGCATTACAGTCAACACATCTGTTCAGCTAAGGCAAAAGCAGCAATTCACGGAGACATACCTAACTAAAGGAAACTGCATTTATACGTAATTACCCGTGGTGTTGTAATGGTGCAAGTTTTATGATATTCATCTTATAGATTTATACTGCTACATGGGGTGTCATTTTGAATTATTGCTAGATTAATAAAACCACAAGACCGGGTTTAAGTGGAAGGTTTATGAAAAGTGTTTATGACAGGATCAGTCAGGCTTCAGGCAGGATTAAACTTAAAACTTTTTACGGTTTGGGATTGAATTGCTTAATGAACCAATCAGCACTTTATTTTCCGCCTTCAGCCAAACATTTTTAAAAAAGGATTCTCAACCATTAATCATCAATTTAGACTCCCACAGGTACTAAATATAAACACATGTGAAACCTAACCCCTCAGGAAGGAAAAAGGACCTCAACTTTGTGTCTCAAAGGAGAAGATCTGAGAAAAATATCAGCATAACTCTTTGAATGCGTTCATGGGATTAAAAGCATCATTTTCTCTATGATAAGATTTTAGGACCAAAAACTCAAGTTTGGTCATGAGAATGTTAGTATCCCCAAAGATAAATTTGAGTTGTTGCTAATTGCTCTCTTTAAGGCAGATCAAAAGCAATTAGAAGGATACTCCCTGATCGGCATTTTCAGAAGTACTTCGACTGTTTCTGCAATTGAAGTGCCCAAATGGTATGAACGGAAGAACACTTGCATTGAAAATATTGCAGGACCGAATAAAAAAAATCTTTTTTTTTTAAGTAGTTAACATATTAAGGAACTTATTAACCTCTACAATCCAGAAGAGAGGGGGAGTCAGAATAGTTTTTAAAGATCTTTAAAGAGTAATACATGGGGTATGACAGAATTCTAAATAACCTCTGATTGTATGGATTTGAACAAACAATAGGATAAAGAGCATTCTTTAAAATGAATCCTCTGCCTACTTTAAAAGTGTTTCATGGCAAAACTGTCCCATGTGAAAATGTTAAACCTATCCCACAGTTGACTAAAGCATTCTTTAAATATTTTAAATGCAATATATCGAAAGTCATAATTCTCAAAAATTAAAATTTTACAAATCTCAAATCAGTATCTTGTAATCAATGGGATATTTACAGAGCATTTTAGTTTTCTCAGTGGCTTCACTATACTCTATAATTTTATCTTCACCAAAGGGAATTAAATCTCAAGGTCAAAGTGACTTATCCAATCCCCCAGAAGCAGTAAGTGGCAAAGCTGAGATTTGAGGATATTATCTTTGGATTATAAATCTAGGGTGGTTGTACTATAGTGAATACCCCCTACTATAAGGGTAGAGCTTATAGATTTGCTACTTGGAAAGTTATGCTTAGCCTCAGTTGCTAAGTAAGTGAATATGCTTTATCTACCCGGATCTTTATGTGTTGTAAGAATACTGGGCTTGGGAGTCAAAACAACAAACAAATTCTGACCCTATTACTACAATTTACTACTTATGGGCAACTCATTTTGCCTTCCAAACTTCTGTTTCTGTAAATATAAGAAAGAGCCATAAAATGTAATAAAAAAAATGTGCTATGAGTCTAATGAGTAGCTGTTAAAGATGCTAGAAATAGTAAACCTACATTATTTGTATCTAATTCAATCCTTCTTTAAAGCATCTAATATCACACTTTATTTACATCTGATACCTAAATGCTTCTAAGCATTGCCAGCTTCCATACACAAAAGCATCTAAGCTATTTAATTCAGTGAAACAACTTCATGTTTGAATAATGGTTGAATTCAATTACTATTTTGCTGTTTGGATTACCAGTATGAATGTACTGACTACAGTCAGTAACCTATATCCTAGTAACAAAGAAGTTTCTCATTTCTTTAAAGTGTAGTAAGAGGCTGAAGAGAAAATCTGGGCCATTCAGAAACTTCCAACAGTCTTCTCGAAAGGGGCATCTGTTAAAGCCCCCCTGCCAAAAGAAAGTCAAAATATGAATTCAAGTTATAAAAACAAAAGAACAAAATATGAATTCAAGAATATCTAGAAAGTTGTAATATCCACAGTGGAAGAAAACATTTAAGGGTTTACGTTGTCTCAGGCAACCTGCTGAGCCAATTTCAAACATTATCTCATCTGAACCCCATACAATTTCTGTGGGAGTATTAATATAGTTTCTATTTCACAGCTGATGTTTCCAGAGCTAGAATGCTTTGTTTGTGGCACACAGCTTAGAAGGGAAGAGTTGATACCCACCCCATTTCTATCCACCATACACTAGAAGAGATGGTTTCCTTCCCTTGATGTCCCTATTCCTCTCCATCCAGTCTCCTATTTCCTTCTCCTAGCCCCAGGTTCTTTTGGTGGTCTGGTTTTACACCCCAACCTTCTCTGGGGAAAAAAAAAAAAGTCTTATTACTGTATGCTAGCACATATCCCTGTTATATGCAAGATATATATATATATATATATACCCTTGTTATATGCTAAACATATATACCTAGTATATACACACACACACACACACCTAATATGTATCCTGTATTAACATTTTTTATACCTCTTTGCTTCATAAAAGATGAACAGAGTAATAAATAAAAATAAGATCATTCCTGACGCCTCTATGCAAATATCCTCATCCTACCACAATGTGAGGGAAGAGTAGATGGTGACTCAACTATTCAGTTCATTAAAGAATGACAGGTCCCATTTATTAAACTACACTGTAAGCCAGCTACAGGCCCAATCCATTCATAGGGAAAGTCTGCACAGACATCTATTACCCACACCTGCATTCAGTTCCTCAAACTTGTCAACCTCTTCCTTACCTGAAGACCCTTGACTCTGCTTGAAGCCTCTCTTCAACATCTAGACCTTATTTTAAATGTTACAGTCTCAGAAAGGTCTTCCCTGACCTTATGCTCTAAAGAATTTCCCCAATTATTTTCGCTCAGAACAATGTTTACTCTCATTGTAACCTTTCAGTTTGTAATTGCTTGAAATATTAACCTCTTCACTTATTATTGTCCTATAAGATGACAAGGACTAAATTTTTCAAAATGTTGTGCAACTAATCTTATCCACATCCAAAACCATTCCAATACTCCATACTGAACACTTTTTCTATTCAGCAGTTTCTCCCCTCTCCCCTTTCCCTCTTGTACCTGGTTATGACCAATCCAGGTCTGTCTCTACAGGTTTACCTATTCAAAATATTTTATATAATAAGAATCATGCAATATGTGACTTTTCTTATCTAGCTTCTTTCACCTAGCATCATGTGTTGGAGGTTCAACCACATTATAGTATACATCAGCACTTTCTTCATTTTATAGTTAAATATTCCTTTATATGTATGTACCACATTTGTTTACCCATTCAACGACTGATGGGCATTTGTGTCATTTGATTACCATGAATGAAAGGTTTTTGTTTTTTTTTTTAAGTATATTAGAGTCACACGTTGAAGTAGTTCCAGATTTAGTGATAGGATATTGCTTTAAAAGACCTCAGTCAAAAAAAAAAAAAAAGTGGATATGGATGAAAGAAGATTAGAAATGAGTACAGAGGAGTTAATTATACTATTCTATTTTTTTTTTAAGATTTTATTTCTTTATTCGACAGACAGAGATCACAAGTAGGCAGAGAGGCAGGTGGGGGCAGGGGAGGCTCCCTGCTGAGCAGAGAGCCTGATGCGGGGCTCGATCCCAGGACCCCAATACCATGGCCTGAGCTGAAGGCAGAGGCTTAACCCACTGAGCCACCCAGGCGCCCCTATACTATTCTATTTTTATATATGATTAAACAATTCCACAGTTAAGAATTTTTTAAAGATTGGAAAGTAGAATATCTAAATTATACTCTTATTTTTATAAGATGTATATTCTAGTATGGCTCTCATCCTCATCCCCTCAAAAAAATTTCAGTGCAGAATGAATGCTCTGGCTGGCTGGTGGAGGAAGGTAATCTGGAAAGTTAATAAAATACTGACTAGAGTCTGTTGGGGAAATAGAATTAAAAACAGATTTTCCTTTCCACCCAGAAAAATCTCTCCATAAAAGTAGAAGAGAAAAAACAATTAAAATTGAATAATCATTAAGCCAGAATGTGATATGCACTTCAGGCAATCTACTGAGTTGTAAAGTCACAAAGAAATCTCACCCTTCATGTAGCCATGCAGATACAACTCACTAGAAGAGAAAGAACTAGTCATCAGGAGGATTTGACCCAACCATTTGCACACAGAGTTCATCCCAAATTCACTTGGTAGTTGGGGGTGACCATCTGTATTAGCTAAGTGGCTTTATCCAAAGGAAAAAATAATTTCTCATAGCTTTATGAAAAGATGTAGTTTTGCAACATGGAGGAAGTGACCTAGGCTCCTACCACCTCACAGAACCGGGGAGAGAGAAGCAAGATCTCCCCTGATTGTATTTCAAAGATATACTTCCCAGGTGTTGGCTAGAAGCTATTTGTCTTTTTAAAGGTTTTATATACATTTCAAAGAGATAAAAAATGAAGTTTGCAGTTTTCTAAAGTAAATGTTTTAAGAAAAGGTGGGGGCCATGAGAGAATCTTATTTTCAACTCGGAAAAATTGAACCTATTATTTTTCATTTGTATTTGCCACTATACACCCCTTGTAGAATAAGAAATAACATGTTATGGGCACCTGGAATGGCTCAGTTGGTTAAGCGGCTGCCTTTGGCTCAGGTCATGATCCCAGGGTCATGGAATCGAGTCCCATATTGGGCTCCCTGCTCAGCAGAGAATCTGCTTCTCCCTCTCCCTCTGCCTGCTTGTGCTCTCTATTTCTCTGTCAAATAAATAAATAAAATCTTAAAAAAAAAAAGAAAGAAAGAACAGGTTACTTCATTGTAAATCACCACAATACTGTTTTGTCTCCAAAACTTGTGTGACTATCCACTTATGCTAAGAGTATGTTCAAGAGAAAGAAAATAAATCTATAGTTTACATGGCATGCATGTGACAAAGCGCAATGAAGTACATCTTTTCAAGTTGTAATATGCATTTGAGTCATCTGGAGATCTTATTAAAATACAGATTTTTTGACTCATAAGGTCTGGGATTGGGCCTGAAATTCTGTACTTCTAAGAAGCTGAGGCAGATCTGCTACCATGAACTGAGTGTCAAGGCTCTACGTCAGTTATTCAAGTTGAGTCTCCAAACCAGCAGCAGCAGCTTCACCAGGCAACTTAGAAATGCAAATTCCTAGGCCTAGTCCCAGAGTACCGATTCAGAAACTGTGCTGAATTGTAACAAGATCCTCTGGCCAGTGTTATAATGTGATAACTTCTGCTATAGACTGATGAGTCTCATTTTTAGATGTACACTGGAATCACTTGGGAAGTTTAAAAAAAAATACCGACCCCCTGTGTCTACCCCAAGAGACTGATTTAATCGGCATGGAGCAAGGCCTAGGAATTTTTAGGTCTCCCTAGGTGAATCTAATATGCAGCAAAGTTTGAGAACCACTGAACAAGAAAGTTAAGTTCTATACAAGCAGGAATTTTTTGGTCATTGCTGAATCCCAAGTACCTAGAAAAATGTCTGGTACCAGTTGACATCCCATAAATATTTACTGAATCAATAAAAGGATGGGCAGAAAAACAAACCCCCAAGTTACTCTAAAAACAGTTTGATGATATACAGAAGAAATATATTTGTCATTCTTCTCTAGTGGGAAATCTGTTTTCAGTTTAGAACATAATGTAGATATGATCTTTCCCATCAAAATATATTTGAAATACCCCATCATCATCACAGCAAGGTTTGGGGGCCAAAAAACAGACTCAAAACTTTTGAAAACAACAACAACAACAACAACAAAACCCACCACCCTTAGAATATGAGAACTAAATATAGCTCTTAAATATAAAAATATAAAGCATCAGCTTGGCAAGTTATAGAGAATATTGAAGGAGACATAAATGCTACAGTATAGAAACAAAGACTTAGGACACATAGAATTGCTTTTCAGAGAAGGATAGGACTGTAGATCAAAGCAAAACAGAAGCTATCTTTTGGCCATCCTAGTTAAAAGTTCCTGAGTAGGGAAAAAAAAAATTATGTGGAAACCACAAAGCATAATATTCATAGTTGTATGTAAGCAATGTGCATAGCAAAATATATAATTTTATAAGGAAGACTCTGTCATAATCTCAAAACAGAACATTACTGCAATACTAACTTCTTTTTTTAAATTTTTATTTATTTGATAGAGATCACAAGTAGACAGAGAGGCAGGCAGAGAGAGAGAGGGAAAGTAGGCTCCCCGCTGAGCGGAGAGCCCAATGCAGGGCTCAATCCCAGGACCCCGGAATCATGACCTGAGCTGAAGGCAGAGGCCTCAACCCACCAAGCCACCCAGGCGCCCCTGCAATACTAATACTTTTTTGCTGCGTGGTAAGAAAAGAACACATGTCAATATTTGTTGGGATATAATAACAAAGAGCAGACAAAAATAACATACTTTCAAAACAGTCATTTTTTTATTTCAAACTTATCTGCACGAAATCATCACGCCATTAAGCCACTCCAGAATGCGGGGCATTGAATTAAAAGAGCTCCTCTTCCACATTACAATTTCACAAGGAATGTCTAATATTCAAACAAAGAAAGGGTTAACATTTAGAAGGCTTATTCCAGGTTCCCTTAATGCTTACAGGAGTGAAGCCTGCCCAAATACAGGGAATCAACTGCTGAGGCCCAGAAATTAAAAACAGGAAGTTAATCCCAGAGAAATCAGTACACTGGGAAGAAAAATGAGAAATAGGAACTTGTTTCTTGAAATGGAGTTTAAAATGGCACAATGCACATTAAAAAAAAGAAGAAGAAAAAGAAAAAGAAAGAAAAGAAAAAAAAAAAAAAAA
>NW_019154088.1:37823529-37835681 GCF_002288905.1 Enhydra lutris kenyoni | reverse complement strand
AAAAAAAAAAAAAAAAAAAAACCCAAGTTCCAGGTTTTAGGATTAAGGAATAAAATCAGTAAAATAAGCGAGAAGGATAAAAAATGCTGAGTTACTACACTTATATTTCTTGAATTTCTCTTTATTAAGGCCTCCTTGTTCCCAAGGCTAAAGAATGTAGAGACTGAAATTTCCATTTAAAGGTAAATGGTCACAGCTGTGAGGGCCATGCAGGAACAGGAAACCACACAACACATTGTCATTTCCATAACTCCAGGGTGATATAAAATGGTCAAAAAAAAGGTCCAAAAGGATCTTTAAGGGAAAATTAAACTGTACAAAATTGGAAGCTGTAAAATAGTTCACTGTAAATATAAGAATTCCTTTTACACAGAGGTAATACTATATTTTATTTAAGACTCAATATTAGGAAAATCCAAAACAACAAATTACTTTTAGTCTTGAACAAATTCCCAAGAAAACATTGTTTGGGTTTGTTCCCTCCATTTATTATTATTTTTTGACTTGAGTCTTCTATTTGACTTTCTTTTCTTATAACTTGATTTATAAAGACTAAATGTGAAAAGTCACAACTTCTACAATATCTTGTATTAAAAAAAAAAAAAACCTATTATCTTAAAGAAGTTAATATATGGGGCACCTGGGCGGCTCAGTGTGTTAAGTCTCTGCCTTTGGCTCAGGTCATGATCTCAGTGTCCTGGGATTGAGTCCCACATCGGGTTCTCTGCTTGGCAGGGAGCCTGCTTCTCCCCTCCGCCTGCCTGCCTCTCTGCCTACTTGTGATCTCTGTCTGTAAAATAAATAAATAAAATCTTTTTTAAAAAAAAGTTAATATATGTATGTGCTTTTTGATTCAGAAAGGAAATCAAATCCAGAAGTTCTGTAGAAAAAAGTGGGGTCAGACAGAAGCAGTTTGCCAATGAGCAGCTATATTTGGCACCAATGCATCCAAACCAGATTATGAAAGAGTAGAATGAATTTCTAGAGAGGGAGCAAGATCTGAGGTATCACTATGGGAAAGAGGTTCTCTACACTTGGCCTGATTAGGTGTACCCTATTTGATGTAGGTGGCCCCTGGAAGGGGTGACCACCATTCAGACAACCAAATCTAAGTGCTGGTTGCAGCATAAGCAAGTTACTTGGCATTCTGTGGTATATCCATGGTCACAACAGTAATTCACCCTAATATGTAAAACTTAAAAGAATGGAAACTTAAATTCATCTTAACACACACACACACACACACACACACACACACACACCCACACACACCCCAAATTTATCATTCAGAGATGTAGTACAAAAAACACATTGTATAAACTCCCAAGAAAGAATAGGATATGGGCATAAGTAAGTCTTGCCCTATGCATCATTGGCCACTGCCTCAAACCCTACCTCCCACCCCCAGAAATAGACTTAACTATAAAAGTAGGCTAAGTTAACATGTTAACACTGGACTCTGGTGAATTCTGTCTACATGCCACAAACTTTTGAACAATTCTGCTGAAAAAGTTTCAATACACCAAGTGAAATTTAAACCTGTTGTAGATACCATATTGCTCAACTGTTCATTCTTTTTATCTTCCCTCTAGACAGTGATGTGTCCAGTTTAAAAGACACCACCACTACCTTTATGTATTTCCTAGCCAAATACTCTTATAGCCAGGAGTGGCAACATAACCAGTTCCGGCCAATAGACTGAAGTAGAAGCCTGCTGGGGATTCCCAGAGAAGTCTTGTTTTCCTGAAAGAGGTTCTGCTCCTTCTACCTTGATTCCTTCTTTTCTGGCCAGGAGAGTATTTAGGCCTCAGCCCTAAAGTCTTTGAGTGGCACACACTATAGAAAGTTTCAGTCCTTCAAATTATTCATGCTAAGAAAACAGAACAGAGAAAACTTCATAATATTGGATTTGGTGATGATTAATCTTGGATATGATACCCAAAAGCAACAAAATAGATAAATTATACTTTCTCAGTGGGGTGCCTCAGTCAGTTAAGCATCTGCTTTTGACTCAGGTCATGATCCCAGGGTCCTGGGATTGAGCCCCACATCTGGATCCCTGCTCAGTGAGGGCTTGCTTCTCCTTAGACCTCTGCCCACCACCTCCACCCAACCCCCCACCAGGCTTGTGTACATACATGCTCTCTCTTCCTCTCAAATAAAATCTTAAAAAACAAAAAAACAAAAAGAAAAAACTTCAGTTTTTTTTGTGCCTCAAATGGACATTATCAAGGGAGTGGAAAGGCAACCCACAGAAGGAGAGAAAATACTGGCAAACCATATTTGATTAAGAATATCGAGAATAAAGAACTCCTACAACTCAAAGAAAACAGCCCAATTTTTAAAAAGATTTGGATAGACTTTTCTCTAATGATATACAAATGGCCAATGAACACATGAAAAGATGCTTAACATCACTAATCATTAGAGCACTGAAAATCTAATCAAATAACATCCATTAAAATAGTTATTGTCAAAAACAACAAGTTTTGGTGAGGATGTAGTGCAATTAGAACCCTCTGCTTTGTTGGTGGGAATGTAAAATGGTAAGGCTGCTGTGAAAAAGAGTGCTGAAGTTCTTCAAAGAAAATAAACCTAGAATTACCATATAATCCTTTATTTTCATTCTGGGCATATATCTCAAAGAATTGAAGGAGGGTCTCACATATATTTGCCCACCAGGGTTCATAGAAACATTATTCACAAAAGCCAAGAAGTGGAAACACCCCATGTTCATCAACAGATTGATAAAGAAAACATGATCTATACATACAATGGAATATTATTCAGTCTTAAAAATGAAACTGACAGCTGCTAAAATATGAACCTTGAAGACACTATGCTAAGTAAAATAAGCTAGACATAAAAAGAGAAATATTGTAAGATACTACTTATGAGGTTCATAGAAGATTCAGATTCATAGAAACAAAGTAGATTAGTGGCTACCAAAGGCTGGAAAGAAGGGGAAATGGGGAAGTTACTGTTTAATGGGTATAGAGTTTTAGTTAAGAATGACAAACATGTTCTGGAGATGAATAGTTCTGATGGCTGCACAATAATGTGAATGTACTTAATTTGAGAAGAGTTAATATCCAACAATACATTAAAAACTACTATAACAACGACAAAAAAATCTGATTTAAGAAGTAGGCAGAGGACCTGAAGAGACATTTTTCCAAAGACATACAGATGGCCAACAGGCACATGAAAAGATATTCAACATCACTAATCAGGAAAATGCAAATCAAAACTGTAACAAGATATCACCATATACCTATTATGAAGGCAATTATCAAAAAGACAAGAACAAACATGTTGGCAACAATGTTGAGATAAGGGAATGTTCATGCATTGCTAGTGGGAATGTAAACTGGTGCAGCCACTGTAGAAAACCACATGGAGGTTTTTCAAAAAACAAAAACAAACAAACAAACAAACAAAAAACAAAAACAAAAAAACTAGAACTACTATATGACCAGCAATTCCACTGCTCAGCTTTTAGTCAAAGAAAACAAAAATGCTAATTCGAAAAGATCTATGTACCCCTATGTTCACTGCAGCATTATTCACAACAGCCAAGATATGGAAACAATCTAAGTGTCCATTGATGAAGATGTGGTATAGACAAAGATGTGGTACACACACATGAATATTAGCCATAAAAACAACAACAACAACACAATCTCACTGTTTCTGACAGCATAGATGGACCTTGAGGGTATTATGCTAAATGAAATAAGTTAGAAAAGGACAAATACTGTATTGTCTCACTGATGTGAAATATAACAAGAATAGAACTCATGGATATAGAAAACAGAACAGTGGTTGCCAGGGGTGAAGGGAGTTTGGGGGTACATGAAATGGGTGAAGAGGAGTCAAGAAGTACAAACTTCAAGTTATAAAATAAGTCATGGGGATATAATGTAAAGCATAGTGACTATAGTCAGTATTGTACTGCATACTTCAAAGTTACTAAGGGTAAATTATAAAAGTTCTCAAAAAATTTTTGTAACTACATGTAATGACAGTTGGTAATAGACTTATTGTGATAATCATTTCCTAATGTGTACAAATGTCAAATCATTATGTTATAACATTAATTTCAGGTGTACATGTCAATTATACTTCAATAAAACTGGTAAAAATAGTACATTTTATATTATATTTTACCACATTATTTTTTTTCTTAATTGTTAGTGCTAGACCTTAGCAGGCCACATTAGATGCTCACATTCCATTTCCTATCCATGCCCTGGGCCAACAAAATCTGCAGCAAGCTAATCTCTTAGATTCATGTGGCTTAAATATAAGCTCTTAATGATTATTGGACACCACTTAGTCTCAAATTAGCTCTGGATTTGGTTATTAGGTAAATTTTGGCCTCACCTTTACATTTCAGAGGCCCAATCTATCACTTCATGCTGGGTAGATATATAGATAAGGAATGAAGATTCTAAAATTATATCACCTTTGTTGGGTGAAGAAGAAATTACTATAAATTCAACAGTCCAAAAAAATGTAATTAAAAAGGATAATACCTGGACCTCAAAAGCACAGTCTCTTTGGAATCATGCCAACTAGGAAATCAAGGAAAACTGGAGCAATATAAGAATGGACTTCAGTCCTACTATCATAGCAGAATGGCAGTATCCTGAAGAACAGAAGGTAAAAGAAGAGGGCCTGATTAAACTGGAGGAAAAAAAGATTCTTAGAATAAAGGAAAAAGTCTACCCACATGCTAAAGGAAAAGTAATGTTAAAAGGCAAGAATAGGCAGATGTAAAATATAAAAAAGGTCCACCAGCCCAGTCTTGAGGGAGGCTATCAGTTGTTTCCAGATCAGAGATAGTAACAAGGGCCCTAAGACATTTACCAGAGGGTGAGAAGTAGAAGCTCTGCATACAGATTTGTCACACATGCATTCAAGTTTGTGAGACCTAAAGGTTACATAAAATGTGAACAAATTTAAAAGAACAACACTGAAAGAATCAGCATAGAATTTTTGAAGAACCATAGGATGGGTTTTCAGATAATAGGAGCTTCTTCTGTTGAAAATGTACATGAGATCAGGAATTTAGAAGTCTAATAAAAGGCACACATGGAGACACAGTAAAAGGACAGCCAGACAGGATAACAGATAGAGTTCAAGTAGGACTTCAATATTGATCTGATGGGAGATCATCTTTTTTTTTTTTTTTTTAAGATTTTACTTATTTATTTGACAGAGACAGCAAATGGTAAGAAAGAGATAGAGGAACATACAAGGGAATGAACAAGGAATATGTTTCCCCAAAGCCATGGTCTTGGATAAAGAGAGGAACTGAATTTTGTGAATTCATGCAACAGTGGGACTTAACGCCTGAAGTTTTAAAAGTCAACAGGCTGGACTGGGATAGAACCCAGAGGGCACTGCCCTGCTCCATGAGAGAAGAAGCAAAAACATGGAGGGCAGAGAGCATGGAAACAGCAAACTGAAGAGCTCCGGGGGCAAACAGTGGGAAGAATATTCACTCTTCTCAGAGCATGTCCCTGAGAGCCAGCATTCATGAAAACATCTCTCTAAGAATAAAGGAACTGGCCAGCACCATTTCCCACCCATGCCCTTCAGTACAAAGCCACCTATGGGAAGCACTGTAGCACTGACTCTGCCTTCCTGACTTACATGCATCAAGCCCCACACCCCTGCACCCCCATGGGACTGAACATCTCAGTCAAGCTTACCTTGGTCCCAGCATGGTGGGCCCCTCCCCCAAAAGGCCAACACAAACCCCTGTCCACACCACATCTCTGGACTAAAGAGTTCTGTAGGGCCCCAGATCCAGCAGAGGTGGTAAAAGACCGAACTTCACAAGCAAACCAGAGCACACCTAGTTAAAAATTCACCACATTCAGACCAGGGATCAAACATTGCCCACAGTAGGCAAGGACAGCCTCTGCAGACAACTGGCCTTAAGTAAAGAGAAGCCAAAACACAGCAGCAGACCACACACCAGAGACACTTCCTGAAGCACCAGACCCTGGGCACTTACATGACCTCCTGTCCATAAAGCAATTACTTCCAGGATCAGGAGACATAACTAGCTTTTCTAACACAGAGAAAAAGGCAGAGACTTAGAAGAAAAAAATGCCAACATAGAGAAATTCACCCCAAATAAAAGAATAAAATAAGGCCAAGGCCAGAGATCAAAACAAAATATATAAGTAACACGCTTGATGGAGAATTTAAAGCAACAATCATAAGGATACTCACTGGGCTTGAGAAAAGATTATAAGACATCAGGGAGATACCACCAAAGGAAAAAAGTTAAAGAACCCAACAGAGATGAAGAATGTAATAAACAAGATTGGAAAGGGGCTTGATGCAATGAATAGCAGACTGGAAGAAGCAGAGAAATGAATTAGTGACTTAGAAGACAAAATAATAAAAAAAATAATGAAGCTGAATAAAAGAGAGAAAGAAAAATTTGGCAACACAAGAATAGATTTAGGGTACTCAGTGATTCCATCAAACAGAATAACATCTATATTATAGGAGCCCAGAAAAGAGAGAAAAGGGGGAAGAAAATTTATTTCAGAAAAGAATAGCTAAAAATGTCCCTAATCTGGGGAAGGAGATAGACATCCAGATCCAGGAGGCACAGAGAACTCCCATCAAAATCAACAGAAGCAGGCCAACATCAAGACATACTGCAGTCACATTTACAAAACAGTGATAAAAGAAAAAAAATCTTAAATAGCAAGATAAATGGAGTCCTTAACTTATAAGGGAAAACCCATAAGGCTAGCTGGGATTTCTTAACAGAAATTTGGCAAGCCAGAAGAAAGTGTTATGATATAGTCAATTTCCTGAATGGGAAAAATCTGCAGCCAAGAATACTCCATCCAGCAAGGCTATCATTCAGAATAGAAGGAGAGATAAAGAGTTTTCCCACACAAAAACTAAAGGAGCTCATGACCATTAAACCAGCCCTGCAAAAAATATTAAAGAGGACTCTTTGAATGCAAAGGTGAGACAAAAAGTGACAAGACAACAAAGGACAGAGAAAATCTCCAGAAACAATGACAAAACAAGTAATAAAATGGCAATAAATATATATCAATAAGTACTCTGAATCTAAATGAACACTCTAATCAAAACACTTAGAGTGTGAGAATAGATCTAAAAACAAGGCCCATCTAAATGCTGCCTACAAGAGACTCCTTTTAAACCTAAAGACACCAATAGATTGAAAGTGAAGTGATAGAGGAACATTTACTGGGCAAATGGATGTTAAAGGAAAGCCAGAGTAGCAATACTTCAACAAACTAGACTTTAAAATAAAGACTGCAACAAGAACCAAAGGAGAGTGCTATATAATAATAAAGGAGTAACCCAAAAAGATATAGCAATTGGAAATATGTATGCACCCAACATGAAAGCACCCAAACATATACAATAACAAAGGAGCTAACTGGTAATAATATAAGAATGGTAGGAGTCTAACACCCTGCTTACATCAATGGACAGGTCATCTAAACAAAGTAAACAAGGAAACAATAGCTTTGAATGACACACTGGATATATTCAGAACATTCCATCCTAAAACAGAAGAATACACATTCCTTTAAGTGCACATGGAAAATTCTCCAGAAATACATCACATCCTGGGTCACAAAATAAGTCTCAACAAATACAAAAAGACTAAAGTCCTACCATGTATCTTTTCTGACCACAATGCTGTGAAACCAGAAGTCACCCAGAAGAAAAAATCTGGAAAGACCACAAAACCACAAAGCATGGATGTTAGACAGCGTGCTACTAAACAATGAATTGGTCAAGCAGGAAATCAAGGAAGAAATGGAAAAGTACATGGAGAAAGGAAAAATGTAATGGTTCAAAATCTTTGGGATGCAGCAAAAGTTGTCCTAAGAGGGAAGAATATACTAATACAGGCCTACATCAAAAAGAAAAGTATCAAATAAACAACCTAAACTCACACCTAAAGGAGCTAGAAAAAGAACAACAAACAAAACCAAAACGAGCAGAAGGAAGGAAATAATAAAGATTAGAGCAAAAATAAATGATACAGAAACAAATAAACAAAAACCCCACAACAGAAAAGATCAATGAAATCATGAAATTGAAAAAATTATTGATAAACTTCTACCCAGACTATCAAGAAGAAAAGAAAGGACCTAAGTAAATAAAATCACAGTGTGCCTGGGTGGGTTCAGTTGGTTGGGTGTTCAATTCCTGGTTTCAGCCCAGGTCATAATCTAATGAATCATGAGACTGTGCTCTCTTGCTTGCATTTCTCTCAAATTTAAAATAAAATAAAATTACAAGTGAGGGACGAGAAATAGCAACCAATACCACAGAAATACAAGCATTAAGAGAGTATTATGAAAAACTATATGTGAACAAATTGGACACTCTGGAAGAAATGGATAAATTCCTACAAACATACAAACTACCAAAACTGAAACAGGGAGAAATAGAAAACTTGAATAGACCAATTACCAGCCAAGAAATTGAATTTGTAGTAAAAATCCCCCCAAAATCTAGGACCAGATGGTTCCCCAGGCAAATTCTACCAAATATTTATAAAGAGTTAATACCTATTCTTCTCAAACTATTCCAAAAAAACAGAAAAAGAAAACTTCCAAACTCGTTCTATGAAGCCAGCCTTACCCTAATACTGAAACCAAACAAAGGTCCCACTAAAAAAGAACTACAGGCCAACATCCCTGATGAATATGGATGCAAAAATTCTCAATAAAATACTAGCAAACCAAATCCAACAATAAATGAAGAAAAATTGTTCACCACTATCCAGTAGGATTTCTTCCTGGGCTTCAAGAGTGGTTCAATATTTGCAATCAATGTGATACATAACAGTAATAAAAGGATAAGAACCACACGCTCCTTTCAATAGATGCAGAAAAAGCATTTGACAAAGTACAACATCCATTTATGATAAAAACCCTCAACTAGGTCTATAGGGAAAATGCCTCCACATAATAAAGGCCATATATGAAGAAACAACAGCTAATACAATCCTCAACTGGGAAAACAGAATTTTTCTTCTATGGTCAGGAACAAGACAGAGATGTCCACTTACACCATTATTTAACATAGTACTGGAATGCCGCTTCCGTCGGCAAATGGGAGAAGAATTAGGCACAAACAAGTCAGCTGCAAGAGATTGGGAGCAGGGGACAACAGTCTGAAAAGACTGCTGTCCCGAGCAACTCCACGGTCTCACTTTTATTAGATAGAAACAGTAACCAACAGAAGAGTCGATGAAGGTCAAACATTAGTCATATGCCATGTAGATAAACAAGAAGGAGGGCAGAATATGTCTGTACAAGTAGTATAAAGTTTATAGTTGAACAAGCACATTCAAAGGACTTATCTAAGTAACCATAGGTGCTCTCTGTGGGGGAAAGGGGAGATAACAGAAAAATGAAGCAGGCGGCATTCTGCCCTGAGCAGGCCAGGCATTCCCAGCTGCTCAGCTTCAAGGCCATATACCGTCCTCTCCCCCAGAGGCATGTTGCAGTACCTGTTTTTCTTAAGGCTGTATCTAAATGTGCTTGGTAACTAGTAAAATTTCCTGGGGGTTATATATACATATTTTTTTTAATAGATTTTTTTTTAAGATTTTGTTTATTTATTTGACAGAGAGAGCTCACAAGTAGGCAGAGAGTCAGGCAGAGAGAGAGGAAGCAGGCTCCCTGCTGAGCAGAGAGCCCGATGTGGGGCTCGATCCCAGGACCCTGGGATCATGACCCGAGCTGAAGGCAGAGGCTTAATCCACTGAGCCACCCAGGTGCCCCCCGGGGGTTATATTTTAAGTAAAACATTGTTCTGAGGGGTAGCTGCATTGGAAGTCCTAACCTCAGCAATCACACAACAAAAGGAAATAAAAAGCATTCAAATCAGTAAAGAAAGGGTAAGATTTTCACTATTTTCAGGTGACATGGTATTATAAATAGAAAACCTGAAGGACTCCACAAAAAACTGATAGAACTGATAAATTCAGTAAAGTCACATGATACAATATTATACAGAAATCTGTTGCATTTCTATGCTCCAATAATGAAGCATCAGAAAGAGAAATTAAGGAATCAATCCCCTTTACAATTTCACCCCAAACAACAAGATACCTAGGAATAAACCTAACCAAAGAGGTGGGAAACTTGTACTCCAAAAAAGTAGTTGGAAATAATTCCCTAAATGGAGATTGTTTTCCTCCATTTGAGCTTAAGTTCATAGATCACGGATTCTTAAAAACAGGAACAGACATCTAATGCAGGAAAAAACAAATTTCGCTGCACATTGAAAACTATAAAACACTGATGAAAGATACTGAAGTTGCCACAAAGAAATGGAAAAATATTCATTGTTCATGGGTTGGAAGAACAAACATTGTTAAAATGTCTATACTACCCAAAGCATTCTACACTTTTAAAGTAATTCCTACCTCAATACCAAAGGCATTCTTCACAGAACTATAATGAACAATCCTAAGATTTATATGGAACCACAGAAGAACTGAGTAGCCAAAGCAACCTCCAATAAGCAAAGCAAAGCTGGAGGCATCAAGAATACAGACTTCAACCTGTATTACAAATCTAATCATCAAGACAGTATGGTACTGGCACAGAAACAAACACAGATCAATGGAACAGAATGCAGACCTAGAAATTAACCCACAACTATATGGTTAATTAGTCTTCAACAAAGCAGGAAAGAATATCTCAAGGGGAAAAAGATAGTCTCTTCAATAAATGGGGCTGGGAAAAGAGGACAGCAATATCCAGAAGAATGGGGGAAAAGGAGCAAGATGACAGAGGAGTAGAAGACCTAAATAATATCAAGTCCCAGGAGTTCAGCTAGGTAGTTATCAAACCATTCAGAACACGTAAAAACTCAACAGGAGATTGAAGAGAAGAGCAGTAATTCTAGGAACAGAAAATCAACCACTTTCTGGAAGGTAGGGATATAGAGAAGTGAATCCAAAGCGATATACAGGAAGAGAGACCTCAGGGAGAGGGGCTGGCTCCCAGCAAGCAGTAGAGAAACAGAGCACAAAATCGGAAATTTTAGAGGCTGCTCCATGGAGGGACTTCGCTCCACAGGCTGGGGGGGGTTGTCAGGGGGCGGGTGGAGCACTCTCAGGGACAGTGTGGTCTCAGGACCTGTGGAGTCACAAAAAGACCAGGGGTGTCTAAGAGTGGCAGAGCTCCCAGGTATTGGAGCAGGGAAACCAGCTGCAGAAACAGAGCTAAGGAGTGCACTCTCAGCTTGGGGTTACCTTAAACTGTGATCCAAGGCACAGTCAGGCCCCTGCTCTTCAAGCAGGGACCCCACAAGTGGCAGATCCACGGAGAGCCCCTCCTTCCTCTTCTGGGAGGAGCAGCATGGGAGTACGTGTCAGGAATCAGCTGGTTTTGGAGACTCCAAAAGGAGCTGTGTGCCAGAGATAGAAATGCTCAGTCACAAGCTGGGTAAGAACGGAGTGAGGCCAGCCACCAGGGAAACGGGGGTGGGGGTGGGGGGATTGACTGCTTTTCTCTGAGGGCACACTGAGGAGTGGGGCCCCAGGTTCTCAGCTCCTATGGGGCTGGAGATTGGGAGGCTGCCATTTTCATTCCTGTCCTCCAGAGCTGTACAGAAAGCATTCAGGAAGCAAAAACTACCAAGAGCAAAACAGCAGATTGGCCCCTGGCAAGGGCGGTGGAACTCTGCCTCAGGCAAAGATATTTGAGAATCATGGCAACAGGCCCCACCCCAGAAGATTACCAAGAACATCCAATTAAGACCAAGTTCACCAATCAATGAGAACTGTTGAATTCCAAAGCTAGAGGAAACCAACACACAGAATTCATGGCTTTTTCCCCATGATTCTTTAATCTTTCAAAGATAAAGTTTTTAAATTTTATTTCTTTCTTATTCTATTTTTTAATTTTTCCTCTTTCCTATTTTAACATTCTTTTTTTTTAAAGATTTTATTTATTTATTTGACAGACAGAGATCACAAGTAGGCTGAGAGGCAGGCAGAGAGAGAGAGGAGGAAGCAGGCTCCCCACTGAGCAGAGAACCCGATGTGGGGCTCAATCCCAGGACCCTGAGATCATGACCTGAGCCGAAGACAGAGGCTTTAACCC
>NW_019154088.1:37806638-37823429 GCF_002288905.1 Enhydra lutris kenyoni | reverse complement strand
TTCTTTTTTTTAAAGATTTTATTTATTTATTTTACAGACAGAGATCACAAGTAGGCTGAGAGGCAGGCAGAGAGAGAGAGGAGGAAGCAGGCTCCCCACTGAGCAGAGAACCCGATGTGGGGCTCAATCCCAGGACCCTGAGATCATGACCTGAGCCGAAGACAGAGGCTTTAACCCACTGAGCCACCCAGGCGCCCCCCTATTTTAACATTCTTTTAACATTCTTTTATCTTATCAATATTTTTTTAAAACCTTTAATTTTCATTGTTATAGTCATAGTCTAACCCTACATTGTATTTAACCTTATTTTTTGTTTACATATAGGTTTTTCTTTCTTTAACATTTTGGGATACAGTTTCTTCTAATAGATCAAGATATACATTAAATCTAGTGTATGGCTTTGTTCTAGTTTAAAGCCTGATCATATTCTTTCCTCTTTTTTTTTCTTTTTTTCAACCAACTTCTTACCAATTTCTTTTTAAAAATCTTTTTAAATTTTCATCTGTAAAGTCATAGTCCATCCCTTCATTATGTTTACCCTTATTTTTGTATATTTTGATTTCTTTCTTTAAAAATTTTGGAGGTAGTTTCCTCTAACAGACCAAAATATACCCAAAACCAAGTGTGTGTCTCTATTCTATTCACCAGTCATACATATTTTTTCTTCTTTTTTTTTCCTCCATTCTTCTCCCCTTAGTTTCCATTCTCTTCTAATTTGGTTAGTGTATATTTTTCTGCAGTTGTTGTTATCCTTTTATTATATTGTTATCTCATTCATCTATTCTTATCTGGATAAAATGACAAGACAGAAAAACTCACCACACACACACACACACACACACACACACACACAAAGAATAAGACGCAGTACTGACAGCTAGGGACCTAATCAATATGGATATTAGTAATATGTCTGAAGAGTTCAGAATGACGATTACCAAGGTACTAGCTGGGCTTGAAAAAAAAATGGAAGATACTAGAGAATCACTATCTGGAGAAATAAAATCCCTTTCTGGAGAAATAAAAGAACTAAAATCTAACAAAGTTGAAATAAAAAAAGCTGGGGCCACCTAGGTGGCTCAGTGGGTTAAAGCCTCTGCCTTCAGCTCAAGTCATGGTCCCAGGGTCCTGGGATTGAGCCCCACATGGGGCTCTCTGCTCAGCAGGGAGCCTGCTTCCCTTCCTCTCTCTCTGCCTGTCTCTCTGCCTACTTGTGACCTCTGACAAATAAATAAATAAAATCTTAAAAAAAAAAGAAATTTAAAAGCCTATTAATGACGTACAATAAAAAATGGAGGCTCTTACTGCTAGGATAAATGAGGCAAAAGAGAGAATTAGTGACATAGAAGACCAAATGATGGAGAATAAGGAAGCTGAGCAAAAGAGAGACAAACAACTACTGAACCACAAGAGGAGAATTTGAGAGATAAGTAATACCATAAGATGAAACAATATTAGAATAATTAGGATTCCAGAAGAAGAATGAAGAGTGAGAGGGGCAGAAGGTATATTGGAGAGAATTATAGTAGAGAATTTCCCTAATATGGGAAGGGACCAAGCATCAAAAGCCAGGAGGCACAGAGAACCACCCTCAAAATCAAAAAAATAGGTCCACCCCCATCCTCTAATAGTAAAACTTACTAGTCTTAGTGACAAAGAGAAAATCCTGAAAGTAGCTCATGACAAGAAGTCTGTAACATACATACAATGGTAGAAATATTGGGTTGGCAGCAGACTTATTCATAGAGACCTGGCAAGCCAGAAAGAATTGGCATGATATATTCAGAGCACGAAATGAAAAAAATATGCAGCAAAGGATAGTATATCCAGCTAGGCTGTCATTGAAAATAGAAGGAGAGATAAAAAGATTCCAGGACAAACAAAAACTAAAAGCATTTGCAAACACCAAACGAGCCCTACAGGAAAAATTGAAAGGGGTCCTCTAAGCAAGAGAGAGCTTAAAAGTAATAGACCTGAAAGTAACAGAGACAATATACAATCACAGTCACCTTACAGGCAATACAATGACACTAAATTCATATCTTTCAATAGTTACCCTGAATGTAAATGGGCTAAATGCCCCCAATAAAAAGACACAGGGTATCAGAATAGATTAAAAAAACAAAACCCATCAACATGCTGTCTATAGGAAACTCATTTTAGACCCAAAGACACCTCCAGATTTAACATGAGGGGGTGGAAAACAATTTACCATGCTAATGGACATCAAAAGAAAGCTGGGGTGGCAATCCTTATATCAGACAAATTATTTTAAGCCAAAGACTATAAGAGATGAGGAACGACACTATATCATACTTAAAGGGTCTGTCCAACAAGAAGACCTAACAATTTTAAATATCTATGTCCCTAACATGGGAGCAGCCAATTATATAAACCAATTAATAACAAAATCAAAGAAACACATCAACAATAATATAATAATAGTAGGATACTTTAACACCCCTCTCATTGAAATGGACAGATCATCCAAGCAAAAGATCAACAAGGAAATAAAGGCCTTAAATGACACACTGGACCAGATGGACATCACAGATATATTCAGAACATTCCATCCTAAAGCAACAGAATATACATTCTTCTCTAGTGCACATGGAACATTCTCCAGAATAGATCACATCCTGGGTCACAAATCAAGTCTCAACCAGTACCAAAAGATTGGGATCATTCCCTGCATATTTTCAGACCACCATGCTTTGAAAGTAGAACTCAACCACAAGAGGAAAGTTGGAAAGAACTCAAATATATGGAGGCTAAAGAGCATCCTACTAAAGAATCAATGGGACAACCAGGAAATTGAAGAATTAAAAAAACACATGAAAATGAAAACACAACTGTTCAAAATCCTTGGGACACAGCAAAAGGGGGTCCTGGGAGGAAATTCTATAGCAATGCAAGACTTTCTCAAGAGACAAGAAAGCTCTCAAGTACACAACCTAAATCTACACCTAAAGGAACTGTAGAAAGAACAGCAAAGAAAGCCTAAACCCTGCAGGAGATGAGAAATGATAAAGATCAGAGCAGAAAGCAATGAAATAGAAACCAGAAGAACAATAGAACAAATCAAAAAGAAAAGAGAAAGGACCCAAATTAATAAAATCATGAATGAAAGAGGAGAGCGCATAACCAACACCAAAGAAATACAATTATAAGAACATATTATGAACAACTATACGCCAGCCAATTTGATAATCTAGAAGAAATGGATGCATTCCTAGAGACATATAAACTACCAAAACTGAAGCAGGAAAAAATACAAAACCTGTACTGACCCATAACCAGTAAGAAGACTGAAGCAGTCATCAAAAATCTCCCAAAAAAACAAGAGCCCGGGGCCACACAGCTTCCCACAGGAATTCTACAAACATTTAAAGAAGAGTTAATACCTATTCTCCTGACACTGTTCCAAAAAATAGAAATGGAAGAAAAACTTCCAAACTCATCTTATGAGGTCAGCATTACCTTGATCCCAAAACCAGACAAAGGCACCATCAAAAAGGAGAAGTACAGATGAATATCCTTGATAAACACAGATGCAAAAATTCTCACCAAAGTACTAGCTAGCCAATAGGATCCAACAGTACATTAAAAGGATTCTTCACAAGGACCAAGTAGGATTTATTCCTGGGCTGTAAGGATGGTTCAACATCTGCAAATCATTCCATGGGTTACAACACATTAAAAGAAGAAAATACAAGAACCATATGAAACTCTCAATAGATGCTGAAAAAGCATTTGACAAAGTACAGCATCCTTTCTTGATCAAAACTCTTCACAGTGTAGGGATAGAGGATATATACCTCAATATCATCAAAGCCATCTATGAAAAAACCACAGCAAATATTTTCAAGGGGTTAAAACTGAGAGAAAAACTCTCAGTTTCTCCCCTAAGGTCAGGAACATGGCAGGGATGTCCACTATCACCACTGCTATTCAACATAGTACTAGAAGTCCTAGCCTCAGCAGACAACGAAAAGAAATTAAAGGCATCCGAATCAACAAAGAAGAAGTCAAACTCACTCTTTGCAGATGATATGATACTTTATGTGGAAAACCCAAAAGACTCCACTTCAAAACTGCTAGAACTCATACAGGAATTCAGTAAGCTATCAGGATATAAAAATCAATGCGCAGAAATCAGTTGCATTTCTATACACCAACAGCAAGAGAGAAGAAAGAGAAATTAAGGAGTCAATCCCATTTACAATTTTACCTAAAACCATAAGATACCAAGGAATAAACCTAACCAAGGAGGCAAAGAATCTGTACTCAGAAAACTATAAAGCACTCCTGAAAGAAAATGAGGAAGACACAAAGAAATGGAAAAACATTCCATGCTCATGGACTAGAAGAACAAATATTATGAAAATGTCTATGCTTCCTAAAGCAATCTACACATTTAATGCAATCCCTATCAAAATACCATCTTTTTTTTTTTTTCAAAGAAATGGAACAGATAATCCTAAAATTTATATGGAACCAGAGAAGACCCTGAATAGCTAGAGGAATGTTGAAAAAGAAAGCCAAAGTAGACAGCATCGCAATTCCAGACTTCAAGCTCTGTTACAAGGCTGTAATCATCAAGACAGTATGGTACTGGCACAAAACAGACACATAAATCAATGGAACAGTATAGAGAGCCCAGAAATGGACCCTCAACTCTATGGTCAGCTAATCTTTGACAAAGCAGGAAAGAATGTCCAATGGAAAAAAAACAGTCTCTTCCATAATGGTGTTGCGAAAGTTGGACAGCCACATGCAGAAGGATGAAACTGGACCATTTCCTTACACCACACACAAAAACAGACTCAAAATGGATGACAGACCTCAATGTGAGACAGGAATCCATCAAAATTCTTGAGGAGAACACAGGCAGCAACCTCTTCGACCTCAGCAGCAGCAACTCCTTCCTAGAAACATCGCCAAAAGCAAGGGAAGCAAGAGCAGAAATAAACTATTGGAACTTCATCAAGATCAAACCTTTTGCTCAGCAAAGGAAATAGTCAACAAAACCAAAAGACAACTGACAGAATGGGAGAAGATATTTGCAAATGATATAACAGATAAAGGGCTAGTATACAAAATCTACAAAGAACCTAACAAACTCAACACCCAAAGAACAAACAATCCAATCAAGAAATGGGCAGAAGACATGAACAGACATTTCTGCAAAGAAGACATCCAAATGACCAACAGACACATGAAAAAGTGCTCAACATCACTCACCATCAGGGAAATACAAATCAAAACCACAGTGAGATACCACCTCACACCAGTCAGAATGGCTAAAATTAACAAGTCAGGAAACAACAGATGTTGGCGAAGATGCAGAGAAAGAGAAACCCTCTTACACTCTTGGTGGGAATGCAATCTGGTACAGCCACTCTGGAAACCAGTATGGAGGTCCTCAGAAAGTTGAAAACAGAGCTACCCTATGACCCAGAAATCATACTACTTGGTATTTACCCTAAAGATTAAAATGTAGTGATCCAAAGGGGTATGTGCATCCTAATGTTTATAGCAGCAATATCCACAATAGCCAAACTATGGAAAGAACCTAGATGTCCATCAACAGATGAGTGGGTAAAGAAGATGTGGGATATATATACAATGGAATACTATTCAGTCATCCAAAAAAAAAAAAAAATGAGATCTTGCCATTTGCAATGCCATGGATGGAACTAGAGGGTATTATGCTAAGCAAAATAAGTCAATCAGAGAAAGACAATTATCATATGAACTCTCTGATATGAGGAATTTGAGAGGCAGGGTGGAGGAGGTATGGGGGGCAGGAAGGCAAAAGATGAAACAAGATGGGATCAGGAGGGAGATAAACTATAAAAGACTCAATCTCAGGAAATTAACTACGGGTTCCTGGGCCTGAGGGATAGGGACATTGTGGCTGGGTTATGGACATTGGGAAGGGTATGTGCTATGGTGAGTGCTATGAAATGTGCAAGCCTGATGATTCGCAGACCTATACCCCTGAAGCAAATAATACATTATATGTTAATAAAATATGAAGAATTTAACTGGACCACTTTCTTATATAATACACAAAAATAAATTTAAAATGGATGAAAAACATACATGGGAGACAGGGACCATCAAAATCCTAGATGAGAACACAGCCAGAAACCTCTTTGACCATGGCTATAGCAAATTCTTTTTTTTTTTTTTTAAGATTTTATTTATTCATTCGACAGACAGAGATCACAGGTAGGCAGAGAGGCAGGCAGAGAGAGAGTGGGAAGCAGGCTCCCCACTGAGCAGAGAGCCCGACGCGAGGTTCAATCCCAGGACCCTGAGACCACAACCTGAGCCAAAGGCAGAGACTTCAACCCACTGAGCCACCCAGGCGCCCCTGTAGCAAATTCTTTTTTTTTTTTTTTTTTTTTTTTTTAAAGATTTTATTTATTTATTTGTCAGAGAGAGAGAGGGAGAGAGAGCGAGCACAGGCAGACAGAGTGGCAGGCAGAGGGAGAGGGAGAAGCAGGCTCCCTGCCAAGCAAGGAGCCCGATGTGGGACTCGATCCCAGGACGTTGGGATCATGACCTGAGCCGAAGGCAGCTGCTTAACCAACTGAGCCACCCAGGCGTCCCCCTGTAGCAAATTCTTATTAAACAAAATGAACTACTGGGACTTCACCAGGATAAAAAACTTATGCACAGCAAGGAGAACAAAACTAAAAAGACAATTTACAGAATGGGAGAAGATATTTGGCAATAACATATCTGATAATGGGTTAATATCTAAAATCTACAAAGAACTTAAACTCAACACCCAAAAAACAAATAATCCAATTAAGAAATGGGCTGAAGACACAAATAGACATTTTTTCATAGACATACAGATGGTAACAGACACATGAAAAGATGCTTAACATCACACATCAGGGAAATACAAATCAAAACCAAAATGAAATACCACCTCATACCTGTCAAAATGGCTGAAATTAATCACACAGGAAAAAACAGATGTTGGAGGGGACGAAGAAAAAGAGGAACCCTCTTACACTGCGGGTGGGAATGCAAACAGGTACAGCCACTCTGGAAAGTAGTATGGAGGTTCCTCAAAAAGTTACAAATACAACTACCCTATGGCCCAGAATTGCATTATTAGGTATTTCCCCCACAAAATATAGAAACACTAATTCAAAGGGATACACGCACCCCAATGTTTATAGCAGCATTATCTACAATAGCCAAATTATGGAAATGGCCCAAGTGTTCACTGACTGATGAATAAGATATGCCATATGATCATTCGCAATATTTCTCCCTGTCTGCCCTTTTCCCCTTATGTTTAGTAGTAAAATAGGTCGAACTATATTAGAAGCTAGCTAGAATTTGAGGCTAAGACTTTATTTTTTAAATTTTGTGGAAGAAGGAGAGCACCATCATGTAAGGGGGTAGCTTCTGACTCTTCACCTATCATGAACTAGGGTCCCCAAATCTCCACACATGGGTTAAGGAATAGTGGATAAATAATGGCCAAAGGGCATACTAACATAGTCCAAGAAACAGGAGAAAGGCAGCTGGTCACTGAATGTCCTATCTTCACACACTGAGGCATGCTGGGATCGGGGCCCAGGTTTTGCATCCCAGTGAAGGGACTGCTCTTTCCTTGCCCAGGAGTTCTATCCCTGGTCAATGGAATACAGAGGGTGGTTGGTACCCAACAGTCTGAATTTGTGGGCCAGCTATATACAAGAGTCTAGAAGTGAAAGATTGGCAAAATATTTTGGGTGCCTGAATGCAACTAGATTTCTCCAGCTTCAAAAATGTTCATGATTTCTAAATCAGCACTAGTAATAAATTATCTATGAACTGTCTAAACAGTTTTGACTGAATTTCAAAGTCAAATATAAGATTATCCACAATTTCCCTTTCCTCAGTTGAAATATGTTAACACCCATTAAAGATGTGTTTGATTAAATCATGTAAGAAACACATGTAAACATACCAAATGTGTTTGTGTGTGTGTGTGTGTGTGTGTGTGTGTGTGCCCACATACTTAGAAGATTAGAGACACTGATGTTTTCACAAATATAGGGAAGGATAAAGAACTGTGCTAGGACCATAAAAATGTGTTATGTTAAAAAAGTACTTTCTAACCTTTTCTTAAAAAAAAAAAGTAAGGTTTATAATTAGCCATGATCATTCACATTTAAGTATTCATTTTAAGTTCAGTATGATTATAGTAATAAATAAATTTTATTTCTTGTAGTATAAGCAGAAAAATTTAGACTTAGGGTAATTAAATTGATATGATACTACATTCTCATTACTAGGAAATGCCAATCCTGTTAGACTCCCTTATAAAAAGAAAGTTTTTGTCTTTCATTTTTAAGTAACAATATGAAGAATAAAGAGATAATCTAACACATTTTCACTAAGAAGTTTTGGTAAAAGCCTAAAACTGTCAGAAACTATTACCACAAATGGAGCCTGGCATTTCAAAGAAAGAAAGATTTAATTTGATTTCAAAAGATAAATTGAAATAGAAACCATGGAGATGGAAATCTTGCACTCGGTTCTTCATAGTAATTATTTTCATTTTTAGTGTACTGCAATCTGAAGAGAAAGTATTATCTGTACACCTAACAAATGAGGGAAGGGGAATCAGCATGCAGGTTTGAAAAAAATGTTACAGAAATTCACCTAAGCTATTTCAAGAACTAGAAGATATGTTTTCTTTGAGGCCCCTAAAAATGTAATTCTAAAGAGGAGGTTTAAATTTAAAATACCAGCTTTATAACAGAGCTAATTCCTCTAAAATTTTCTTCCTTTCCCCTTTAGTGATGCTTGTGGGAAACTTTTTTTCTTAAAAGCAACTGACTCTACTGATTCACAGTCAAAAGCCAGGGTTATTCTCTGGTCTGACTGCTCCATTAACTTGAAGGGGAGACACTAGCATTAACTGAAGCTTTTCACCACCCTTCCTGCCAGTCTGTTTTGGAAGAGATATGTCTAGAGAGAAAAATCAAAGAAATTGTTGTCCAAAAGAAGAATGAGGAGGATAATGCAAATAGGGTATTTGTTTGGGAAAATAATTTCATCTCTGACTCTAATACCAAAATATTGTAAGTAATGAACTTTTTTTTTCAATCCCTCAAATACCAACTTTTAAGATGCAGTTAAAAGGGAACTAAACACCACTCTTATGCCCTCGGCACGGGAAAGCAATTGGAGTTGAAAAACTGCAGTCATTATATTTCAACTGTTTTAAAATAATATAATGGTCTTTAGACACTGAATATTCAAGTCAACATCTTTAATTTTTCCCTCTTCTACCCACTTGAAAAGGATTATGTAGCAAGATAGACAGAATATCCTAATATTTTATTAATAAAAGATCATGAGCAAGTCACTTAAAAGGGAAAGAACATGGTTATATCAAAGTCATACCCTGTGCTACAGTTTATCATGTCCTAAATTAGAGAACCAAATGATATACAGACTTCATAGCAGTTAGTGAGTTTGAAAATGGTTAAACAGTAAGACGTTGCAAGTACAGCAGCATCCAGGCAGATGATACAGGCACATGAGTAAGAGACACAGTCACAGAAGAGACATGCAGAAGCACACGACAGGGGAAAGACGGACAATTTGCAGATGTGCTGGAAGGAAACAAAACTTCCAGCAAAAGCCAGTGGTATAAAAATCGTCCTGATAAAATGGAAGTGAATTATGTCCCAAAGGAGAATGGCTTAGGACAAAAACAGTGAGGACACCAAGAGCTGATCAGCATGGCTTCAGGATGAACGGAGAACACCCTACCAGACTATGGTGACCCATATTCTATGTCCACAGTGTAAAAGATGAAGTAGGGAGCAGATCTTAATAGCCACCATTTGGTGAAAGCCTATCACATGCCAGACATTATCCTAAGTGCTTTATATACATTACTTCATTTGACCCTCACAACTACCCTGCAACTCAGACATTAGTAGCTCATTTTATAAAGACACTGACTTGAACCACCTAAGGAATTCCTATCAAATCATGCTATACTACCATGACTCAGTGATTCTGACTTCACTGGATTTTCCAAGGATATCATGCTACTTTTTGGGGGGGAGGTTAAGATTTTTTATTATTATTATTATTATTATTATCATTATTTTAGAGGAGCAAGAGAGAGGGTGTACAAGCAAGGGGAATAGCAGAAGGAGGGGAAAGAGAATCTCAAGCAGACTCCCTACTGAGCCTTGGGCCAGGTGCAGGGCTTGACCCCATGACCACGAGATCATGACCTGAGCCAAAATAAAAAGTCAGAGGCTTAACTGACTGAGCCAACCAGGCGCCCCAGGATATCATACTACTTTTTAGAGGCTAGCACTATGGCAGCATTCAGCCATATGTGTATTCATACCGCATGTTACATGTCCACACTTTAAGTATATTTCTCCTCTTGAATAAGTTAGATTTTCATTTTGCAGTGGTATCCATTTTGAGAATTTTTTAATTAATATGTTTCCCGATCAAGGAAGAGAAAAATTCCTCCTAAGTATTTTAGAAGCATAAATTGGAGAAAATAAATTTTTCTACTCTTTTTAGTAAATCTTTAAGAAACCTGAAACAATTTTCTTGCTGTTTCTCCTTCCTCCACCTTCCAGGACACCTTTAGTGGCCAATATAAGAACAGAGGCATCATAAAATAGAACAAAGGCCTATTTTTCATTTTATCTCTTAGGAAATTTTTCCAAATAAAACATAGTAAACATTCCACATAGAGAAAACAAACATTTCCTATTATTACTTAGTAGAAAAAATTTTGAAAACAGGTTTTTCACCAAAAATTTAAAAATGGTTAAATTAGTTTACCTACTTCATTTATTGACAAAGACTTTTTCAGTTAGGTTAATGGCAAATGTTTACCTTAGGTTTATAATTCTGTTCATCTTAGGTCAAATTATAGAGTACGTGATATGATAAAATCATTTTATCAAAAATATGATAGTGGCAAAGGTGTACTGAAATTAACAATAGATCCCAATCCCTTAATACATTTAACAAACAAGTTACCATTACATAAACTGGTAAGTTATATTTGGAAATTGAGAAAAATAGTCCTAAAGATTGAATAAAATACTTCTGTGAATTGAGGTTTTCTCCCCCCTCCCAACCCCCGATTCTTGGCTTTCAAAGAAACAAACAAAACCTGAAGCAAATCTACTAAGTTGTGAGCCAACTGCAAATTTAGAAATAACTTGTAATGGGTGTGATCTTTTAGCATGTAACTTGTAAGTAGATCATTTGATTTTCTGAATTCCTATGTCAGCTAGAGTCCAGTCAAAAAGAAGAAATAAAATTAGATATTTCAAACAGATTATTTAGTATAGGGAATTGGTTTCACTGTTGTTAAAGCTATCAGAGCAAAATAATTTGATGTAATTCAGACATAACTGCAGGAAACTGCTACAACCCCAGGATTAGACTTACCAAAGGGCAGAGGTAGATCTGCCCAAACCTAGAGGCTCAGAAGAGGGGCCCCATTGAGCTGGTACCTAGACCTCTGGGGAAGAGTTGGTATTCTTAAACACAGTACCTCTTAGGAGGAGTAGGGCATGGCAGGGTTGTTTTTGTGGTACTCTAGAACCAACCAACCAACCAACCAATCAGCCACCCCCTAAAAAACCAAAAGCAAACAAACAATCAGATACTCACAATAACAACAAACCACACAAAGCAAAACTAGAGGATCAACCACCATAGTTGGGGTGTCACTGGTAAGTATAGAGAAATCAGGAATTCCCTTTCTCCCCCTCTTCCTACCATCTAGTATTCCCCTAGAAGCCAGCTAGCAGACATAATTCTGAATCCCAGCCCCTGTATCCTACAGAAGAAGGGAGTTGAGTTTAGGAACAAGAAACAGTAGAAATAGCACTTGTTATTATAAGTAAGTTCTGTAACAAAGCTATTCTACATTTTTATATAAATAAGGTTTCCATTTGTCCCACCTATGGAAATAGAAATTAGTATTCTCTATTCTATAATATTCATTTACAGGTATATGAACTAAAATTAATTCATGAAGATGCATTTCCAATAAAATTCTGAGTAACCATTATTTCCCAAATTCATCATTTATATTTATGCTGCTTTGATCAATTGTGAATAATGATGACAATCAAGAAGAAAATTTAACATTTAAAGCCATGTTGCCACTGGAAATTTAATTTTACTTGTATATTAATAATTTCCTGCAAACAAAATATAGTCAATGAAAGACTTCCAAGCATAAAACCACATTACCTTAGAAAAAAACTGGAACAAATGGAAAGGAATATAAGTTCAAAAAAGGAAAAGAAATGATTAAAAAAGCTTTTGACTACTGACATGAATATAACCATTTATGTATTTTTTAATTATGGCTTATCAATGTTATATCTAAATTTTTTTAGATACATTAAAAAATTTATTGGAGGGGCATTGGGTAGCTCAGTAGGTTAAGTGTCTGCCTTCGGCTCAGGTCATGATCTCAGGAGTCCTAGGATCCAGCCTGCTCTGGCTCCCTATTTCTCCCTCTGCCTGCCCCTCCCCCCAACTTGTGCACTTGCATACTCTGTCTCACATAAGTAAAATCTTTAAAAATTTATTGGATATATGTAAATTTTATTTGAATTGGCAACATTTATAATATTCTGAAAATTATATTCACAGCTACCTAAAGTTATAAAAAAATTAGATCTGTCTAAAAATACGTGAGTATAGGTTTTTGTTTCTAAATTTTCATTAGAGGTAAGCAAGCAAAAAGTTCAAAGACCCCAGAAATAGTGTTTATGTGATTATTCTCTGGTAGTGTGCTCCTCTTTTTCAACTCCATGTCCTTCATCTCCCAGTCTCCTTAGAGACCTTTCCTTTTCTAATTTCTCCTATTCTCTTTGATTGCTATTTTTTCCTTTTGCATATCTTCCCCACTTTGCCCACCCAGTCAATGCAGTAAGAGAAATCTTTCTCATCAGCTGAGAAACATCAACTTTCTTGCAGTCTCTTCTACATTAAAGCTTTTGACCTTTCTGATGTGTTTTAATTCCAGAAGATAGGTTCCAAGATGAGAAAGTAAAAGGCTAAAACATTAGTATGTAAGTATATCCTTCTAAGACAAGACCTTTTAAATAGCTCCTAAAAAAAAAAAGAGTGAAATTTAATTCTTCAAGAACAGATTAGGAACTATAAGAATAATCAGAAGAACAAATTGGTTCTATCAAATAACTTGGCAGTTAATTAGCTTCAGTATCTGCCTAATTCCACTTCACCAAAACCTGCCAAATGAGAACTGTCTAAAGAAGGTAAAAAGTTGCTCTTCAGAACTCCCTCACTCAAGAAGCAACCCTCAAGAGTGGGTAAATATTCTTTAGAGTAAGAAATTTTTAAGTACCAGTCCTTTAACTCTCATTTTTGTCCAGGTGATCTATTCAATGAAATTTCAAAATTATGTTGTATCAGCTAAATATTTATCATCAATATCAATTCAACTGCTAATTTCCTAAACTATTTGTTGACTGGGATAAATATACGTACTCAAAACTATGTACTAGAATGTAAGCATTTACATCTACTTAAATTTTAACAAAAGAAGTAAGACTATACTAACTACATATTTTTTTAAGATTTTTTTTATCCATTTGAGAGAGACAAGAGTGAGAGGGAGAGCGTGGCAGGTGGCGAGCTGCAGAGGGAGAGGGAAAAGCAGTCTCCAAGCAGGAAACCTGATGTGGCCTCAATCCTAGGACCCTGAGATCATGACCTGAGCTGAATGCAGACACTTAACTGACTGAGCCACCCAGGGCCCCTATACTAACTACTTTAAAAGATAGTTTGGTTTTTTTCCTGCAGGTAGCTGCATCTTGAAGCAGGATAACACATCACACTATACCTTGCATACAGAGAGTCAATCGCAAAAATTCATTTTGTGGCAGCACAACAGGTAATTTCTCAATCAGATCTTCCTCACCTCATCCAAATAGGGAGGTTAGAAATAACCATCAGATGTTTTAATGCTGAGAATATACAATTTTATACAAGGTAAAAGGTTAGCTAGTCTAGGTGTCCATAATTCATTTCATTATAATTACATTTCATTGCCTGTGGCTTTTCCAATAATTAAAAGAACAGTGTCAGTATTAAACAAGAGCTATGAAAAAAATGTCAGATGCCTCACCAAAGAAACATCAAATTAGAGTAGGAAATACTGTCAACAGTTAGCTCCCTGAGTGAATACCAGAATATTTGCAGGAATATAGGCACTTCTAATACATTATAAAATGAAATAATTTGTCCTGAGATTTTCAAATTTTGTCCACTTTAGGTCAAATAGGAATATTTTTTAAAAAATACACTTCATGTACCTCTCCAGTGGTTAATATTTCAATGTTTGTTGAATGAATAATCAATAGCACAAAAAGTCATAACTGGAGTCAGATTGGTATGCTCTCAGAAGCCACATACTTCTATGTATTTGGAAGTGAATCCCTTTTCAAGTTAGTCCCAGGACCTTGTTTTTATGAGACCATATTTTGTTCACATTACTTTACCTGTTAAACTTCAGTCAATGGAGACACTAATTTTAGGAACCCCAAGGCAGGGATAACCAATAATCCTTTCTTAGTGGCAGCAAAAACTTGGTAAACAGGAATATTCAGAAGAGATTCAGTAGTCTGAGAAAAGGCTAGGCACTCAAAACCCAAAAATTAAAGTATTCCCTCCCAAAAATGTTTAACAGCTAAACAATGAATTACTTGTTTCCCTCCAACAAAGAGTCAAATGTCATCTCTCCAAATATTCTGCAAACAATACATTCTTTTCCCTATCGATTCTCCATACTCTTTCTCCTCTAACTTATAGAAAGAAGTTAAACATGAACTGTTCAGCTTTGTATAACACTGAATAGTAAAGAACTATTGTGTATATTCTCCGTGGACTATTTTTTTCTGACATTTTTCTAAACATCTCACTAAACCATGTTCCACATTTAAGTTAGTTGGTTTAAACTCATTTTAACCAATGTTATCCAACATGGTGGACAAGTAAACTCAGATCAGTGGTTAAGTTTTTTTTTAATTAACATATAATGTATTATTTATAATACATTCCGTGATTTATAATACAGTCTGTGATTTATCAGTCTTACAAAGCAGCCAGCACACACAACACATACCATTCCCAGTGTCCATATCCCAGCCTCCTCAACCCCCCTCCCCTCCAGCAACCCTCAGATTAAGGGTCCTAGATTAAGAGTTTCTTATGGTTTGTCTCCCTCTCTGGTTTCATCTTGTTTCATTTATTCCTCTTTCCCTATGATCCTCTGCCTTATTTCTTAAATTCTGCATATCAGCAAGATCATATGATAATGGTCTTTCTGATTGACTTATTTCACTTAGTATAATACCCTCTAGTTCCATCCATGTCAATGCAAATGACTAGATATTTTTGATGGCTGAATAATATTCTATTGTTTGTGTATGGAATATACACATACACACATACATCTTTATCCATTCATCTGTCAATGGACATCTTTCCATAGTTTGGCTTTTGTGGACATTGTGGTTATAAACACTGGGGTGCAGGTGCCCTTTAAGATCCCTACATTTTTATCTTTGGGGTAAATATCCAGTAATGTAATTGCTGGGTCGTGGGCTAGCTTTATTTTCAACTTTTTGAGGAACCTCTGTACTGCTTTCCAGAGTAGCTCCACCAGCTTGCATTCCCAAGTGGTTGAGTTTTTAATTATTATCCTTTACTTGAAACTTCCATTTTTCTGACCTAAGTTGTACACAAAACATCAGGTTTAGGCTTTAACTAGTTTTCCAAGAGGCAATGCAAAAATTTATTATACTAAATGCTCTCTCGGTGCTAAACACCTCAAAGAATCTATGTTCTCTATGTACTACATGTACCATTACCAGATTGTGCTTATAAAAAAATTAGTATTGCCCATCTGTCTCTAAAGGCTGAAGTAGATGCTATGCTATGCAAATACCCCCATTCTCAACCAAGGCACTATTTACCCAGATGCTGAAAGTTTCATAGGTTGACTGCTCATACCTCACAGCTGAGTCTTTCTTTCTGAATTATCCTCATCCCAATAGTGTTTCTTGGCTTCTGGGAAGTTGGCAACATAGGAAGATCCTAAGTTCACCTCATCTCACAGACACATCTAGGTAACACATCAGTGCAACTAACCCTGAAAACAGCTTAAGGAGTAGCAGAACAGACATTCCTAAAGCAGAGGCTAAATCAAAAAGGGCAGGAAATATGGGAACCACACTCCCAGTTAGACTAATCACAAAAAGGAAAGACATCACAAGCACAGAGAAGGTAGAGGAGCAGACCTCACACAGATACCCAGGACACTGGGACCTGTGCTGGGAAGACAAGTCTTCATAACATGTGGCTTTGAAAACCACTGGGGTTTAACTCTAAGTTTTTACAATCAGTGAGGCTTGAACTATGGGAGAGCTGAAGGGCAATAAGAAACTGAGTCCCCATTCTTAAAGAACAAACATAATAACCCCACTGAGATACAGCACAGAAGCAGTAGTCTGAAAAGCACCTAGGGTGCTAAGGACTTTTATTTACTAATCTCAGAATATGCACTAGAGAGGCAGGAATCAGACTTCTCCAAGACAAAAGAATTGGCAGGCACCATCTTCCACACCCCTAATCAAGACAGCCAGACCCTTGTGGGAACCAGTGCAAATATACTCCACCACTCTTTTTTTTTTTTTTTTTTTTAAAGATTTTATTTATTTATTTGACAGA
>NW_019154088.1:37777250-37806538 GCF_002288905.1 Enhydra lutris kenyoni | reverse complement strand
GAGAGATCACAAGCAGGCAGAGAGGCAGGCAGAGAGAGAGGAGGAAGCAGGCTCCCCGCTGAGCAGAGAGCCCGATGCGGGGCTCGATCCCAGGACCCTGAGATCATGACCCGAGCCAAAGGCAGCAGCTCAACCCACTGAGCCACCCAGGCGCCCATACTCCACCACTCTTGCTTGTGTACCCTGCCTCCCCCCTCCCCAGCATTCTCCTGCTGATTGCCCCATCCAACACTTCCCACTCTAAATGAGTACCTCTAAAGCAGCTCCTGCTGCATCACATTCTGCAAGCAACCATGGCTGGGACCGGCACCATTCTGAAGTGACTCCTGACCTAGGGAGAAGAACCACACACATCAGTTTCACTGCTGCCCCAGAAATGGGCTGGAAGCAGACATCTGATCTGACTGCCAGCCCCACCCACCAGTAAAAGCCACTCACGAGACAAGTCAAGAAGAGTACCCTGAAGGTCAATACTACTGCTTTGAGTGTAGGCTGCACCCACCCATGAAAACTCCTCAGGAAACACAGGAAGGGTGCCCTGTAGCTCCATGTGACCACAGACCCAGCAAACAGGCTAAATGCAGACATCTGGTTGAACAGTTGACACTGACCAACTGTGAGCCTAAAACAGTCAGAGGCTTGCCCCCTTAACAGCACAGGGACCAAACCCTGCCCACAACAGGCAAAGTGAGCAACTGCAGCCACTGGATTGAAGGCAAAGACAGTTCAGCCACAACAGTAAGGCACATACATATCCCCATATAGGGGATATACCTGAAGCACCCCATTCTAGTGAACAGAGAATATTGCACTACAGGGCATCACAGGACCTCCTCTTCATAAGGCCATTACTTCTAAGATCAGAAAATGTAGATGACTTTCTTTCTACTCAGAAACCATTAAACAAAATGAGAACATGGAAGAATAAGTCCCAAATGAAGGAATAGACAAAACCACAGCAAAAGAGCTAAATGAAACAAATAAGCAATATGCCTGATAATTCAAAGTAATGGTCATAAAGATGGACTTGAAAAAATGGTGGAGGATCTGTGTGAGAACTTCAAAAGATAGACTATATAAAAAAGAACCAGAGATAAAGAATAACAAATTAAAAATACACTAGAGGGAATTATAAAATATAATGAGCCTGGTGGTGGATATTATGGAGGGCATGTATTGCATGGAGCACTGGGTGTGGTGCATAAACAATGAATTTTGGAACACTGAAAAAAAATTCAATTTAATTAAAAAAAATAAAATATAATGAAAACTTACATGCCAGCAAACTGGACAACCTAGAAAAAACTGATGAATTCCTAGAAACCTGTAACCTACCAAAACTGAAGCAGGAATAGAAAATTTGAAGAGACCAATTATTAGCAGTGAAATAGAATTGGTATTTAAAAAATACCCAACAAAGTCCAGGACCAGATGGCTTCACAGGCGAATATAACCAAACATTTACAGAAGAGTTAATATTTATTCTTCTCCAAACTATTCCAAAAAATAGAATAAGAGCTTCCAAATTCATTGTATAAGGTGGGCATTGTCCTAGTATCCAAACCTGATAAAGACACAAACAAACAAACAAACAAAAAGGAGGAGCAGGAGGAAAAGAATCAATATCTGATGAACACAGGTGCAAAAATCTTCAACCAAATATTAGCAAACTGAATCCAACAATACATTTACAAAATCATTCACCATGATCAAGTGGGGCTTAGTCCACAGATTAAAGGGGGGGTTCAATATTCATAAGTCAATGTGCTACATCACATGAACAAAGATAAAAACCATATGATCATTTCAATAGATGCAGTAAAAGCATTCAACAAAGTACAACCTCATTCATGATGAAAACCTTCAACAAACTACGTTCAGAGGAAACATACTTCAACATAATAAAGGCCATACATGAAACACCCACAGCTAACATCATACGCAATTGAGGAAAAATGGAGAGCTTTCCCCTCTAAGATTAAGAGCCACACAAGGATGTCCACCCTCACCACTTTCATTCAACATAGTACTGGAAGTCCTAGCCACAGCAATCCTACAAGAATAAGCATCCAAACTGGCAAAGAAGTAAAACTCACTGTTTGCAGATGACATGATTGTGTATGTGTGTGAGTGTGTAAACATAACCCTTAAATCTCCACCAAAAAAACTACTAGAACTGATAAATGAATTCAGTAAAGCTGCAGGATACAAAAATCAATTTACAGAAATCCATTGCATTTCTATACACTCATAATGAAACAACAGAAAGAGAAATCATGGAATAAAATCCCTTTATAATTGCCCCCTAAATAATAAAGTACCTAGGAATAAACTTAACCAAGGGATAAAAAACCTATACTCTGAAAACTATAAAACACTGATGAAAGAAGCTGAAGATGACATAAACAAATGGAAAGATATCCATGCTTATGGATTAGGAAAACCAATATTATTAAACTGTACATACTACATAAAGCAAGGTACAGATTTAATATAATCCCTAACTAAATACCAATAGCATTTCTCACAGAACTAGAATAAGTTATCCTAAAATTTGTAGGAAACCACAAAAGACCCTGACTAGTCAAAACAATCAGGGCTGGGGTGGGGTTTGGGGGATGTGGAATATACCTCAAAGTTGTAATAATCAAAACACTATGGTATTGGCACAAAAACAGACACAAAGGTCAATATAACAGAGTCCAGAAATAAACCTGTGTTTTTATAGCCAATTAATCTACAACAAAAGGAGGCAAAAATATACAATAGAAAAAAGTCTAAACCAAATGGTGTTGAGAAAAATGGACAGCTACATGCAAAAGAATGAAACTGGATCACTTTCTTATATGAAACACAAAAATAAACTCAAAATGGATTAAATGCCTAAATGGGAGACCTGAAACCATAAAATGCCTAGAAGAAAACACAGGAAGTAATTTCCTTGATAGCAGCTATAGAAGTATTTTTCTAGATATGTCTCCTCTGACAAGGGAAACAAAAGCAAAATTGAACTATTGGAAGTACACCAAAATAAAATGCTTTTGGGCGCCTGGGTGGCTTAGTCAGTTAAGCAACTGCCTTCAGCTCAGTTCATGATCCCAGGGTGCTAGGATCAAGCCCTGCATCAGGCTTCCTGCTCAGCAGGGAGCCTATTTCTCCTCCTCCCTCTGCCAGTTTCTCCCCCTACTTGTGCACTCTTTCTTTCTCTGTCAAATAAATAAATAAAATCTTTGGGGAAAAAAATCTTTTGCAGAGCAAAGGAAATCCTCAACAAAACAAGAAGGCAAACTACTGAATGGGAGAATAAATTTGCAAATAATAACCAAAATATATGAAGAATTTATACAGTTTAACACCAAAAAAAAAAAAAAACAAACAAAAAACCTGCAAATAATCCAATTTAAAAAATGGGCAGAAAACATGAATATTTTTTCTAAAGAAGACAGATGCCCAACATGTGAAAAGATGCTCAACATCACTAATCATCAGAGAAGTGCCAACCAAAGCCACAATGAGAGATCACCTTATACATGTCAGAATGGCTAAAAATCAAAAACACAAGATATAAATGTTGACAAGGATGCAGAGAAAAGAGAAACCCTGTTGCACTGCTGGTGGGAATGCCAAAGGAAGCAGCCACTGTGGAAACAGTAGGGAGGTTTCCCCCAAAACTGATACAATTGCCATATGGACTAGAACTTCCACTACTATTTACCAAAGAAAACAAGAACACTAACTCAAAAATCCCTATGTTTATCATAGTGTTATTTACCACAGCCAAGATAAGGAAGCAACCCAAGTGCCCATCAACAGATGAATGGATAAAGATATTACACACACACACACACACACACACACACACACTTCCTCAGTCATGAAAAGAAAAAAAAAAAATGAATCTTGACATTTGCAACAACATGAATCAACCTAGAGGGTATAATTCTAAATGAAATAAGTCAGATAAAGACAATCACCAGAGCATTTCACTCATGTGAAATTTAAGGAACGGACAAGGAAAAAAACAAAACAAAACAAAACACTCTTAAGTAGAACTGGTGGCTGCCAGAGAAGAGGTGGGGTGGGGTGGAGGGGTGAAATGTGAAATAAAGATTAGGAGTACATTTATCTTGATGAGCACTGAGAAGTGTATGGAATGTTGAATTACATTGTACACTTGAAACTAATGTAATTAATACAATGTATTTTAATTAATTTGAATTTAAAAAAGAAAAAAGAAAAAGTACTTCCTTGCCTAAGGTCCTGTCCTTTCTCTGAGAAAAATTTGCATCTGCAGCCACACCAGACTGTCATTTACTCAGTTTCTGTTATTACAAGACCCTGTTATCCCCACTACCAGTTCTTTCACAGCATTGCCTCCCATCAGTTCTAGACTACAGAGAAGAGCTTTTCAGTGATGCTGGACATTTTCTCACCAGAACATTTGATTTCTTTGGTGAATAGAGTGTCCTCTGGGGCTGGTGAGGTGTTTTTGTTTGTTTGCTTGTTTGTTTGACTTTACGTAGCAAATCCACATTAGCATACCTACTTCTCTGAGCCTTTTTTATCCTCTACCATGGTAATTCTAAGGTTTCTAGTCTGGTCCACTAATAAAGTAGGCCATAAAACCACCTCAGAGTAAGGAACCCACTTTATGGAAAAAGAAAGGCATTTGCCCCCACAAATCCACTAATCCTATCATACTTACTATACTACCCAGAAACTGCTGGCTTGATAAAACAACAAAAGAGCATTGGGAAGAAGTATCTGAAGTACCATCTTAGAGAAAATACCCTATAAGACATGGAGCCAGCCTCCAGGATGCAGGTAAGCCATCAGTCCAATGACCATTATGTTGCTGCTATATTCCCAACTCTTGGAAAACAGCCAATAGAATAAGAGAAAAGCAGAAATTACCCCACTTACCCTCATTACCAGCGACATAGTTGGGGAAAGTCGTGCTTCTTAGTACAAGTCTAGATCTGTGGACCTATAGGTCCTGCTTCCACCACAGTATAGGACAAGAGTTCCATTAAGTTTTTAAGCTACATATGCTGTCCAGTCCTTGTGGTTTCTTGTGTCAGAAGACCAACAGACAAGGAAAAGAATCAGCACCCTGGTAGAGATAATTTATTCTTATCATCCAACCTAGAGTTACCAAAGGCAGAGAAGAACACGCTTAGCATTGAGATAATGTACCAGACACCTGTTAGTAGCCCCTTGCCCAATTTTGATAGTAAATGGGCAAGTAAAGGAGGTACTCCCAGAAAAGCACACCCAGGGATAGTCTGGGTTACTCTACCACATAAGTCAACTAACCAGTAGAGGTGTTAAGGTTATAAAGAATCTAGAACAAATAGTAGAAAAGGATGATTTGGGGTGTTTTGTTTGCATAGTACTGACACCAAATGCAGTAGCTGAGGCTAAAGTACATCTCTGTATTTCCTTTTGCAAATTTCCCTCACTAAAGAAGACCAATTAGAATTTTGGAAAAGTTGATCTCAGATGAAGTAAACTTCTTACACAGATCAAGTGGATTTAAACATTATACTATAATGAGTGCTATGATACACCATCAAGATACTCCCTTCAGGACCCAGAACTCCTTTCCCCAGCTTCCGGTAATATTTCCCACTGAAGGTTCACTGCTGAGTCCTTCCTTGGGGACTTTCATCTACTCAGAGGAACAGCTTTATCCAAGATTATCCCATCCCACAGGACAGCCCACATTGAATGCCACCTTGGTTAAGGGGTACAAAATCTGGCCCCTTTGCCTCATTTCAGACCAACATTAAAAGAACATTCAGTGCTCCCCTGTGATTGGCTGAAGCATTTGCTACAACTGTTTGAAACAGCAACATTGTTCAATTTCTTTCCCTGCTCAATCCTGGCTTGTCATTCTCATAGGACCTACTTCATTCTCATAGGACCTACTGCTGAGAGAACTGGACAACAAACTGCACACAAATCCCACCTCAGCATCTGTTTCTTGGGCAACAGGACAAAAGCAGTAATGTGATGGCCACTGTGCCATATACTATCTATTTTACAATTTACAGAGCATTCGTTCCTTGATCTCATGCTCATCACAATTCCAGGAGACAGGATGAGTAGCTATTATTCCCATTTTGTAAATGATAAAACTGAGTTTCAAGGGTATTAATTTCCCAAGCAGGCAGGAAACATTTTTTCTTATTTATATTCCATCTCATTTTGGAAAAATCTTCCCAGATTGATGGAAGAAGAGTTAGGACTAAAATGCAAGTATACTGAATTCTGCTTTAGTGCACCAAGAAGTAATTAATATTACAGAATTGACTATTTTATTTTCTGGTTAAGTCATTCATTCCAAGTAATTACATAATAACCAAAGTCAAAGTTGATTAGAATTATCAATCCTTTTTTTAAAAAAGGACCAGGCAAATTGAAATGAAGTAGTACTGTACTAAATTTTGGAGTTTTCTAGAGTGACCTTCCCACATTGCTCTAGAAAACATTATCTATCCTTAAAAATATAAATCACCCTGGAGCACAATGTGAAGTCATTCATATGTGAAGCAGACGATCATCATCCATCTGGATGATGTCTGCCTACCTCTGAGGTGCCCCTGCCCCAGTGTTGCCCAGAGTGAACTCCCTGTGTATCTATGCAGTATTTTAAGTCATACCACTTTAAGCTAAAAGTCTAATGTAGAGAAAACTTCTTTAGTCTTTATGTAATTAAATGAACAGATCTAATTTACACAGATGCCACCTTTAAAGGATAACATTCTGGACTTCTGTCACCATCTGTAAGCTTGTCTTTTTGCTTGGCAAGCTTATGAAAGGCATACCTATGGGAGTGCTGCCCCTCACTATTCAGTTTAGAAGGCTGTATTCTGGGATGCCTGGATGGCTCAGTTGGTTAAGCATCTGCCTTCAGCTTAGGTCATAATCCCAGGGTCCTGGGATGGAGTCCCACATTAGGCTCCTAGATCACCAGGGATCCTGCTTCTCCCTCTGCCTTCTACTCTCCTTCCTTGTGCTCTCTGACAAATAAAATCTTAAAAAAAATAAAAAATACAAGGTTGTATTTCTTCCAATGACCCTGCTATAGCAAAATGTGGTATGGAACTACTCTCCCAGAATGACTTCAGAACTTAGAGCATATTTTTGAAAGTCATGTCACTTTTTTTAAAAGTTTTTTGTAATGAATCCCTATCTTGTAAATGTGTATTTTGTTTTTTAAAATTATGTTATGTTAGTTACTATACAGTACATCATTAGTTTTTGATGTAGTGTTCTAAGACTCATTGCTTAGTTTTTAAAAACCACAAAAACTACTTTGAGCCAAGCCCATTGAATAAGGCAAAGGTACTAGTATCATCTGTCAAGAAGGTCTTGCAAAGGAGTTTTTAAAGTTGCTAATTCTTTGTGAAGCAAGGGAATTGAAGTCACCTGGTATGGAAATCCTCAGACAGGAAAACTATCCCTTTAATGGAGAGGGACTCCCTACGAGCACATTTAATTTTATGTTCAAGAGAAAGCTCATCTCTTCCCTCACTCCCTAAATCCCCAATGGTATTACCTAAAGGAAGTAAAGGCTATTTAGTTCCCTCACTCAGAAATATAAATAAGGAGCAGTCATTCAATAAGATTTCTAGTTACTCTTTTATATGTAATTTTTAACGATTTGAAAAATTTTGGAACATTTACCACCACTCCCTATTATTTTTGTTATTCCTGACTTGTTTTCTTAAAACATAGGGAATAGAAGAAGAAAGGGAAGCAGAGTTTCTGGAAAGAGGGAAATCTGGGGATAAGGTGATGAACTAACAGATTTGGTCCCTGAGCCTGGTACAATGACAGCAAGGAGGTGGGGGTCGGGGGTAAGGGAGGAATGAAGGAAGAGAGGAAAGAATCTGTCATTATTTATACTCTTCCAGCATAGAGATTGTGCAAGACAGTATGCTCAAAGGATAAGCTATCTCCTCATTTAATTAAGATATTTGAAGAAAAAGTGTATCTACTTACACTAATCTAAACTCAGCAGCATGCTCTGCAAATACTGTGCACTAAATAAGCATTTGAGTGGCTTAAAGTGTAACCCTAGAAGGGCATATTTACTGTCCCTAGAACTATCAGCACCTATTAGTTAGAACATGGCATGAAACCCCTTTAAAAGTCTTATCAAACTTGTGTTCTTGGGGTACCTGGGTGGCTCAGTTGGTTAATTAGTTAAGCCAACCTGCCGTTGGCTCAGGTCCTAATCCTAGGGTCTGGGGTCTTGCCCTCGTGATGCTCCCTGCTCAGTGCAGAGTCTACTTCTCCCTGTCCCTCTGCCCCTTCCACTGCTCACTGCTCCCTCAAATAAAATCTTAAAAAAACAAAACAACAAAAAAAACTTGTGGTTTCAAAGCTACAGCAAATCACTCAGATGAGTTAGGGAATCAACTGAGCATGTGGTTATAACAGATCCTAAAAGTAATTCAGGCATACCAATCTATGCTTGAAAATTATATATTAATTTTGTATAGAGTTTCTAGAGATCAGAGCTGTGCATTAGAGATGAGGTAGGGAACAGATGTCATATTCACCAGGGATTGATTAACCAAGGTAATAATTTCTGCCTGCATTGAAGTGCAACTAAGTTTATAGATGCTAAATTAGCTGTTTTCACGTTTTTTTAATTTAATTGTGTGTGTGTGTGTTCCAAAATTCATTCTTTATGCACCTCACCCAATGCTCCATGCAATACATGCCCTCCTTAATACCCACCACCGGGCTCACCCAACCCCTCCTACCCACTCCTCTCCCTCCAAAACCCTAGTTTGTTTCTCAGAGTCCAGAGTCTCTCATGGTTTATCTCTCCCTCCGATTTCCCCCAACTCCTCCTCTCCATCTCCCAATGTCCTCAATGTTATTCCTTATGCTCCACAAGTAAGTGAAACCATATGATAATTGACGCTCTCTGCTTGACTTATTTCACTCAGCATAATCTCTTCCAGTCCTGTTCATGTTGATACAAAAGTTGGGTATTCATCCTTTCTGATGGAGGCATAATACTCCATTGTATATATGGACCATATCTTCTTTATCCATTCATCCAATGAAAGGCAATGTGGTACTTTCCACAGTTTGGCGACTGTGGCCATTGCTGCTATGAACATTGGGGCACAGATGGCCCTTCTTTTCACTACATCTGTATCTTTGGGGTAAATACCCAGTAGTGCAATTGCAGGGTCATAGGATAACTCTATTTTTAATTTCTTAAGGAATCTCCACACTGTTTTCCCAAGTGGCTACAACAACTTCCATTCCAACCAGCAGTGTAAGAGGGTTCCCCTTTCCCCCACATCCTCTTCAACACTTGTTGTTTTACTATCTTGTTGATTTTGGCCATTCTAACTGGTGTAAGGTGATATCTCAATGTGGTTTTGATTTGAATCTCCCTGACAGCTAATGATGATCAATATTTTTTCATGTGTCTGTTAGCCATTTGTATGTCTTCCTTGGAGAAGTGTCTGTTCATATCTTCTGCCCATTTTTTGACATGATTATCTGTTTTGTGTGTGTTGAGTTTGAGGAGTTCTTTCTAGATCTTGGATATCAGCCCTTTGTCTGTAGTGTCATTTACAAAGATCTTCTCCTATTCCATGGGTTGCCTCTTTGTTTTGCTGTTTCCTTTGCTGTGCAAAAACTTCTGATCTTGATGAACTCCCAAAAATTCATTTTTGCTTTTGTTTCCTTTTCCTTTGTAGACATGTCTTGAAAGAAGTTGCTGTGGCTGATGTTGAAGAGGTTATTGTCTATGTTCTCCTCTATGATTCTGATAGATTCCTGCCTCACGTTGAGGTCTTTTATCCATTTCAAGTTTATCTTTGTGTATGGTGTAAGAGAACGGTTGAACTTCATTCTTCTATACATAGTTGTCCAATTTTCCAAGCACCATTTATTGAAGAGACTGTCTTTTTCCACTGTATATTTTTTTCCGCTTTGTCAAAGATTATTTTACCATAGAGTTGAGTGTCCATATCTGGGCTCTCGACTCTGTTCCATTGGTCTACCTGTTTTTGTGCCAGTACCGTGCTGTCTTGATGATCACAGCTTTGTAGTAAAGCTTGAAATCAGGCAACGTGATGCTCCCAGTTTCGTTTTCCTTTCTCAACATTTCCTTGGTGATGTGGGGTCTTTTCTGGTTCCATACAAATTTTAGGATTGTTTGTTCCAGCTCTTTGAAAAATACCAGTGGACTTCTGATCAGGATGGCATTAAAAGTATAGATTGCTCAGGCAGTATAGACATTTTAACAATGTTTATTCTTCAGATCTATGAGCATAGAATACTCTTCCATCCTTTTGTGTCTTTTTCAATTTCTTTCATGAGTATTCTGTAGTTCCTTGAGTACAGATCCTTTACCTCTTTGGTTAGGTTTATTCCCAGGTATCTTATGGTTCTTGGTGCTATAGTTAATGGAATAGATTCTCGCATTTCCCTTTCTATATTTTCATTGTTAGTGTATAAGAAAGCAACTGATTTCTGTACATCGATTTTGTATCCTGCACACTACTGAATTGCTGCATGAGTTCTAGTAGTTTGGGGGTGGAGTCTTTTGGGTTTTCCATATAAAGCATAATGTCATCTGCAAGAGAGAGAGTTTGACTTCTTCTTTGCCAATTTGAATATCTTTTATTTCTTCTTATTGTCTGACTGCTGTTGCTAGGACTTCTAGTACTATGTTGAACAACAGTGGTGAGAGTGGACATCCTTGTGTTCTGATCTCAAAGGAAGGCTGTCAGCTTTTCCCCATTGAGGATGATAATCGCTGGGGGTTCTTCATAGATAGATTTCATGAAGTTGAGAAATGGTCCCTCTAATTCTATACTTTGAATTGTTTTAATAAGGAAGAGATGCTGTATCTTGCCAAATGTTTTTCTGCATCAACTGAGAGGACCATGTGGTTCTTCTCTCTTCTCTTACTGATTTGTTCTATCACATTAATTGATTTGTGAATGTTGAACCACCCTGCATCTCATGGATAAATCCCACCTGGTCATGGTGGATAACGTTTTTAATCTGCTGTTGGATCCTACAAGCTAGGATCTTGTTGAGAATCTTGGCATCCATATTCATCAGGGATATTGGTCTGAAATTCTCCTTTTTGGTGCGGTATTTGCCTGGTTTGGAGATCAGGGTAATGCTGGTTTAACAGAAAGAGTCTGGAAGTTTTCCTTCTGTTTCTATTTTTTGAAACAGCTTTAAGGGAATAGGTATTATTTCTCCCTGGAATGTTTGGTAGAATTCCCCAGGGAATCCATCAGGTCCTGGGCTCTTGTTTTTTGGGAGGTTTTTGGTCACTGCTTCAATCTTTTTACAAGATATTGTTCTATTCAGGTTGTCAATTTCTTCCTGATTCAGTTTTGGAAGTTTATAGGTTTCCAGGAATGCATCCATTTCATCTAGGTTGCTTAATTTATTGGCATATAACTGTTAATAATAATTTCTGATGATTGTTTCTATTTCATTGGTGTTAGTCATGATTTCTCCCTTTTCATTCATAATTTTATTAATTTGGGTCCTCTCTTCTTTTGGATTAGTTTGGCCACTGGTTTATCAATCTTATTAATTCTTTCAAAAAACCGAGTTTATAGTTTCATTGATGTGTTGTGCTGTATCTGGTTCCTATCTCATTGATCTCTGCTCTAATCTTGATTATTTCCCTTCTTGTGTGTGGGGTTGGCTTAATTTGTTGTTGATTCTCCTGTTCTTTAAGGTGTAAAGAGAGCTGGTGTATTTTGGATTCTTCAATTTTTTTTGAGGAAGGCTTGGATGGCTATGTATTTCCCCCTTAGGACCGCCTTTGCCGTATCCCATAGGTTTTGGACCAATGTGTCTTCATTCTCACTGGTTTCCATGAATTGTTTAAGTTCTTCTTTGATTTCTTGGTTGATCCAAACATTCTTAAGCAGGGTGGTCTTTAGCTTCCAAGCATTTGAATTCCTTTCATACTTTTCTTGTGGTTGAGTTCCAGTTTCAAAGCATTGTGGTCTGAGAATATGCAAAGAATAATCTCAAACTTTTGGTATCAGTTGAGCCATGATTTGTGACCCAGTATGTGGTCTATTCTGGAGAAAGTTCCATGTGTGCTCGAAAAGAATGAGTTTTCTGTTGTATTAAGGTGGAATGTTCTGTATATATCTATGAAGTCCATCTGGTGCAACGTGCCATTCAGTGCTCTTGTTTCTTTATTGATTTTCTGCTTGGATAATATTACTGAGAGTGATGTGTTAAGATCCCCTACTATTAATGTATTCATATCAATATGACTCTTCATCTTGATTAACAGTTGGCTTATGTAGTTGGCTGCTCCCGCATTAGGGGCATAAATATTTACAATTGTTAGATCTTCTTGGTGGATAGATCCTTTAAGAATGATGTAGTGTCCTTCTTTATCTCTGACTACGTCTTTAGTTTAAAATCTAATTTATCTGATATGAGAATCGCTATCCCAGCTTTCTTTCGAGGCCCATTGGCATGAAAGATGTTTCTCCATCCCTTCACTTTCAGTCTGGATGTATCTTTAGGCTCCAAATGGGTCTCTTGTAGACAATATATGAGCAGGTCCTGTTGTTTTATCCAATCTGCAACCCTGTGGCATTTTATAGGATTGTTTAGGCCATTCACATTGAGAGTGATTATTGAAAGATACGTTTTTATTGAAATCATGTTGCCAGTGAAGTCCTTGTTTCTATAGATCGTCTCTGTAAATTTCTGTTCTATGTCACTCTTGGGTTCTTTCTTCTTTTGTAGAATCCCCCCTTAATATTTCTTGTAGTGCTGGCTTGGTGGTCACATGCTCTTTTAAACCTTGCCGGTTTTGGAAGCTCTTTAGCTCACCATCCATTTTGAATGTCAGCCCTGCTGGATAAAGTATTCTTACCTACATGTTTTTCTCATTTAGTGCCTGAATATGTCTTGCCAGCCCTTTCTGGCTTGCCAGGTTTCTGTGGACAGGTCTGACGTTATTCTGATGGACCTTCCTCTGTACAGAAGGAATCTCTTCCCCTTAGCTGCCCTCAGGAGCTCCTGTCTAAAATTATGATTCATCGGTTTCACAATCAAATGTCTCAAGGTCTTTCTAGATTTATTTATCTTGGGGGTAGATCTTTCTGCCTCTAGGACACAAATGCTGGTTCCATTCCCCAGATTGGGAAACTTTTCATCAAGAATTTGTTCAACTATATCTTCTAGTCTTCTTTCTTTCTCCTCCCCCTCAGGGATCCCAATAATTCTGACATTGGAATGTTTCATGGCATCACTTATTTCCCTAATTCTGTTTTCATGGTTTCTAAACTGTTTCCTCCATGCCTCATACCGATCCTTTTTCTCTATCAGTTTGTCCTCTAGATCACTCATTCTATCTTTTGCCTCAGTTACCCTAGCCGCTAGAGTATTTAAATTAGATTGGATCTCATTGGTAGCATTTTAAACTTCTTCCCATGTGCCTTTCACTTCTGCCCTTAGAGATTCTATGTTGTCACTAATGGTTTTCTCCAACCTAGCCATTGCCTCGATAATTGTTACCCTGAATTCCCTTTCCAACATACTGCTTATGTTCATATCTAATAGTTATGGTGGAGAGGTTGCAGTTTCTGAATTTCTCCTCTGTTGGGTGTTCCTCCTTCTAGTCATTTTGGTGAGAGATGGCTGAGGGGATGTGTAGCTGAATATATCAACCACAATCCAGGCAAGGTACACCCTGGAATGCTTCTAAGCAATCAGAAGTCATCACTAAAAAAGAAAAAAAGAGAAAGAGAAAAGAGAAGACCCAATCAAAATGGGCCCCAAAGGCAAGATTTATACGGTATACAAACAAAAGCAGACAAACAAAAAGATGGACAAAAATAAATGACAACAACAAAAAAAAAAGAACCCAGCCAAAATGAACCCCAAGGATAAAATTCATATTATACCAGAATAAAAACAAATACATGGAAACACTGACAGAATAAAAAGATGGGAGGGTAGTTATAAATCCTCGATGTGGGTGAGGAAGGTTATTTTGGTTCTTCCTGGGTGTATCTTGATATCTTTGTTAAAGGACCCAACTTTCCAGAGATAAAGGGAGATTAAAACTGGTTTATATATAGGGGTAGTATTGATTAGGGAAAAAGGATTACCTTGAAGCTTATATCTTTATGTATACTAAAAAAATAGAAAAGCAAAAGAAAAACACAGGTATATGTATGAAAAAAGTTCAAATTAAAAGGTTATTATGGAATATTGTATTAAACCCGTAGTTGTAATGGTAAGTAGGTTAAAAAATTAAAAAGAATAAGAATAGTGAGAAGGAATTAAAAAAAAAAGTTGTATCTATGAAATATACAGGTTTTCAGGTAATACCAGGAGCTTAATATCTTGTTTTCCCCTGATATTGGGGTTTTACAGTTTTATAGGGATGCTGGGTGGTTGTCTTCTTTTTCTTTCAGCTGGCTTTCTTGGGGAGGGGCCTGCCGCATTGTTTTTCAGTCAGTCTTCCTTGGGTTGAGTCCTCCTGCTCCCTATCAATAGGCTGGGCTCTGTGGAAACTGGTTTTTCAGGCTTTTGTTCCTTGGATGTTTTTATTCTTTGGAGAATTTTTGCAGCTTTTTGGAGGTTTAGTGGAAAGCAAACTGCACCCAGCCCTCTGTCTCAGAGAGAAGCTTCTGTGTGCTCCCCTCTGGGTGTTCCAGAACACATAGACTCCCCATTTGCAAATTCTGCTGAGCTGTGCAACCTCCCACAGGCAGTGCACACCCCCAGCCACCGTCTCAGGGGTCACCTGAAGCACTCACTTGTCTCTGCACACCCGTGCCACTGAAACCACGAGCAATATTGGTCCAGGGAAACCACTTCCAGTGGCTGCCTTTGCTGGGACTGCTGTCTGGGGTCCAGACTTCACAGCTGCACAGGCCGCTGCTGCCAGCTGAGAAATCCCTACCAGAGACAGTGCAGAGTTCCTTCAAGCCTGGGCTGGAAGTGTCCAGACTCTCGGCCAGTCCTAGAGACCGCTTGCTAGCACCTGCATGGAGCTCCCACAGGTGGGGGTAGGAAGCACGTTCAGATCCCAGTCACGCACTGCACACAGAGTACAAAAGGCTGTGGTTCTAGGGAGCATAGGCTGGCACCCACACCAGACTCCCTCACACACGCCAGCGGGAGTGCTCCTAGCCAAGCAGTGGTGCAAGCCCCAGAAAGCTGGGGGCTCGGGACCAGGAACTAGAGGCTCTGACACACTCTCCCTGGCATGGGTGGTTGCCGGTGGTGGCAGTCCTGGGTCTGTGGGCTTAGACCCGTGCCCATGACTGCCTGATTCCACCAGTTGCCCCTTAAGATCTTTGCTCTTTTTGAGTGCTTTTACCCAGACTCCGAGTTAATGCTGGTCCCCAATCACAGGGCACTTCCATATTGGGGTAGTTCTATCCAATGGGTCACTTCTGGTGGCTCCCTCCCCCTTCTGATTTATTGTTTATCTTCTGATATCAGTCTGATCATTCCCACTGCGCTTTACCTCTCCATTGGTGTCTTCTGCCCCCTAAAGATCCAGAACTGTATAATCCTACATCTCAGACTGATTTCATGGATTTTCAGAATGTTCTGGTAGATAATTAGCTCACTTTAGGGGACGGGTTGAAATAGGGTCTCCTATTTCTCCACCATCTTGCCCCTCCTCCTGTTTCACATATTTCTAGCCTGCTATGTCAGGGAAAGTGGGAAAGATAAGTATGTCCCTATACCGCTTCTCTAAAAGCACTCTATCTATATTTCTATTATAAAGTACCAAATATCTCTTTTTCAGTAATCTATTTTAAAACAAATAGAAACAGATGGCTATCACCATCCAAAGTTAAGGGACAAAAAAAGTTACTAGTTTTTTGGAGTATTACATCTTGAAATAAAGCTCTAAGGAAGACAACTCATTCACCTAAATGAGTTTAGCATGTATCTATCATTTTACCAATTTTGGTTGTTTAGAACCAAATTCCCCTTCCAAGATTCCAGAAGGAAAGAAACAAAAGAAACAACAGAAAAGCCTCAGCAAGCAATGAAATATTCACTTATAACTTCCAGTGAACAGGGTGAAGCTTTCTTAATACTCTAACCTTAATTAGTATAGGAACCAAATGGAGGTATACAAATGGTTTAATCATCAATATTGTGTTCTAAAGATTTAAGGATTTTGACAAAAGACATTTTTCAATCTACATAAAAATATGTAGCACTTAAATTTTAACTCTTAAGTTCTTTTCAAGAAAATCTGTTGAGATCATCAGAAAGATTTTAGATAGTGTCTATTTGAATTCTCTGGAATTTAGTAGATCACTGAACCCTATTCACTAAAAACTAAAACTGTTCTAATTCTACAGCAACCCAAACGTTCAAGTTTACCAAATCACATTTACATTTGGAAGTTTCCTTTAATGTTGGTTTATCCTCTAAGCGCTAGATTCCAGCTAATGCAGTTAGTCTGCACAGTAATGAGAATACCATACTTCAGATAAAGCATCTTATTCACAAGATCCTTTTTCTTGGGTCTTTGGGGTGGATATTTATCATTTTGGGGACAGGCAACACCTACTCCTATCTGTATTGAATTTTCAATTGGTTATAATACTGATAGAATAGAGTATCCCACTTCTAACCATGGAAGTTTAAGGAAGGAGATAGTATTTATCCCTAGGATCCAGGATACAGACATGGAAAGTAGGCTCAGCCAGTCAGATTATCTGATATTCTTACCCAGGGCTTTAGATCTGGGGGAAGGAATGTGAAGACACAGGACAAGTCAAAAATAAGTCAGCTGGAGCTGGCAGTAGCAAAAGACCATTACAAGTGAGCCCTAGCTGTAGCAGTCCATCAGCTGTGCACATGTTCCCAGCTACAGCATTTAACAAGATGGTTCCAGTGGCATGATGTGATCCAGATTTGGTTTCTGCTGTCTGTACTCACAGTTTTCTGAGTCAGGCTCTCTACCTTCCTTTGAAGCCTATGACTATCTAATGTATTTCTAATAGGTATCCTTTTAGCTTTAAGTTATCTAGTCAATTTCTGCTACTGAGAACCAAGAACCCTAATTGACATGGTCTTTGAAAGGATTTTAGTAAATCCTTTTCTTATGGTCTTTCTTGAACATTGGAATAATATTAAGACAATCTCCAAGCATCTTCATTTGACCATGTGGAAATGACAGGATCTACCTCTACTGGACTTGGTAGCATAAATTTTGACTCAGGATTTCCTACTTTAAGTTCTCAAACATTATTCATTTTGTTTGTTGCTGTTTTCTAAAATGCGTTTTTTGGGGGCCACCTGGGTGGCTCAGTTGGTTAAGCATCTACCTTTGGCTCAGGTCATGATCCCAGGGTCCTGAGATCAAGCCCCGCATCGGGCTACTTGCTCAATGGGAAGCCTGCTTCTCCCTCTCCCACTCCCCCTGCTTGTGTTTCCTCTCTCCCTGTGTCTGTCAAATAAATTAATTTTAAAAATGTGTTTTTTAGGGCGCCTGGGTGGCTCAGCTGGTTAAGCAACCGCCTTCGGCTCAGGTCATGATCTCAGAGTCCTGGGATCAAGTCCCACATCGGGCTCCCTGCTTAGCAGGGAATCAGCTTCTCTCTCTGACCCTCCCCTCTCATGCTCTCTCTCACTCTCTCTCAAATAAATAAAGTCCTTAAAAAAAAATGTGTTTTTTAATACTGTGTGTAAAAAAAACTCATGTTTCTTCAAATGTTTCCTATTTAAAAGAAAAATACTTAAAATTACTCTTTCTCCTCTAGAAATCGTGTTTCCTTGATAGTGATGAAGTTTTTAGACTTTCATTATTGCCTGGTTTGTTTCATTTTCCCATGAGTATTACAACAGATTTTGCTTATTTGATCTTGATGATCTTCATTGAACTTCATTAACATAGTGGCCACTATACTTCCTCAGTCATGTTTTACTATAATGAACACTAGCCAACAAAAAGATTAAATAAGTTGTTCTCTGCAACCCTTCTCAGAGCCTTTAATACCCCAATGCTTTGTGAATCTCTAAGAGAACAATATAACAGAGCATTTCTTAAGATCTGCTTTTGGGATCTTTCTTGCCCAGAGCAACTTCTAGCATGGTTTCTCAGAAAACAGTTTAGAAAACAGTGCACTGGAGAAACCTTTCTAGAATGCAGATAAGAGCCTATGCCCTTCCTGATTAGAACTCTTCAACGATAGTTCATCATCTACCATAGCAGAGGTCAGCAATCTAAGTATAGCACCTGGGCCAAACCCAGCCTCGCAATCTGTTCTTGTATCACTTGCAAGCTAAGAATTGTTCCTCCCCAACCCAATATTAAGAGAAATATTTCATGACCAGTAGAAATTACAGAAAATTTGTATTCCCAGGTCTATAAATAGTTATTAGGATATAAACATGCTTGTTCACATATTATCTGTGGCTGCTTTCATGCTACAGAGATTTATATGCCACAAGTGAAGCATTTACTACCTGACTTACTGCATCAGAACATATGCTAACCCCTGTACTATGGGATCAAGTCTAAATCCCTTAATAAGCAAAAGACCCTTTCAAATCTAGCCCATGCCTACATATCCAGCCTAATCTCCCACACTCCACCATCTGTTTCAACCCAAAAGAACTACTTGAATTTCACTATCTTGTTTCCAAATTTTTATTTGGATATTTGGGTATTCTCTTTTCCCAAAGGCCTCTTTCCCCTCACCAAGTCACAGACAAATTCCCATCCCTCAAAGTATTCCAGCTTCAGATTGTGTTGTTCTAAGCATGGGAATTGCTTTAATACTTAATATCTCTCCATATGATTTTCATGTACCATTAGGTTGCTTATCACATTCTCATAGTTTTTGATTAGTACATTTTCCTCAATGAATTATAAGTTCCTTGAAGACATTTACCCGTGTTTCCCCAGTGCCTAACAAGTTATACATGTGGAAATTGTGTCATAGGGAAAAAGGGAAGAAGAAAGGGAAAAAGGAAGAGAGAAAAGGAAAAAGGGCAAAAGGAGCAAGGGAAAAGAAGAGAAGCAAATTTTTTTTTTTTTTTTTTGCTTCAGAGTTTAGTTCATTTGCTAGCACAAAAATTTTTACTTAATTAGAAGTTAATTATCTGAAAAGTTAGCTTACGATTAGAAAAGGAAATGGGGGCTATTTTAGATACCAAAGGGTATTAGAAGTATTAAATATAAATATCTTTAACATCTGTTGACAAAGTATATACACATTTACCATGTTACATTTATTGATGACCATATTTTTTCCTCCTTAAAAACCTGATAAAATTTATAACATGTAATTTTCAAAAATTCATTGCCTCTAAAGGAGCCTTCTTCTAGGTTATTTAATCCATCACATTTATTAGTTAAGATTATATGTAATCCTTACTTTATAGAGCTTTTAACAGGAATTGCAATAGACTTAATCAGTTAAGCAAATTTGCAAAATGTTTTCTTTTAAAAAGATAATTGGGTACCCAAAAAACAAAATTTGGAACGTTCTTTTTCCTGTACAAAAAAGAAAAAAAATTCATTTCAAAAGATTTCTCATAGTTTGCCAACCTCAAAGCACTAGATTTTTGGCTTTTCTCAAAGAAACCACTTCACCAGATGTTTGACGATTCTTGCATACACATTTGTGCTTTCAGAGATAAATTTATTGACTGTAATTACTGGAAAAAACAGCCCTTGCACAAGGGGAATGTAAATTTCATGCTGAAAAATTTTACATTTCTTTCTCTAAGGAATTTTAGTATTAATTCTTTAAGTTATTGATTAAAGTGGCCAAGCTTTTAGCTTCCAAATAGCCCTTACCTAAAAGCTCATTTAGAAACAGCAGAAATGTAAACCTTAGGTGAAGAACAGCAATGCCCCAAATTATACGTAGGAAGAAACTACTCAGCATTTCTGCATGACTCATGGCCTGCCTACTTGGTATGCATTGCTCCACAGAGGCATCTTAAGACTCAAAGGCTCTTAGCCCAGTGGCAGCCTTCTTGTAGCAAATTTTTCAGAGCTTAAAAATGAGCAGAAATACTTAAGGCAGGTCAGAATAACATAGTAATATACTTGATGGGGAAAAAAAGACATTTACACATCTGACATTTTCTCAATGTATTTTCTGAACAGGAATCTTAATAGTATTTCAGTTAAAAATATCAGATATATTTATAAAGCAAAATGTCAGTTTGTTAATAAAGGAAGATACTAAAATGTCAAAATATTTCTTCCCATATCTTTATTAAATCTTCCTCATCCTAGGAAGACCACTGGAAGTCTGCATGAGGGGGCACAGAAAAGGAAGCAAAGCAAAAAAGCCCATCACTTCTCCTGATAATTACATATGTATATATATTATATATATTTACCAAAGGAAAACCTTTGGTAAACTAGTCTGTTCTTAAACTCCTTAGCCTTTCTCATATCATTTAGCCTTCTCACAAACAAGGTTATGTAATAAAATTCTGTAAGACAGAATTTTCAAAGAAAGTGATGTGGCATAGACCAACTCCTAGAGAATGTTTAAAGTAGGGACAGGGGTGTGGTGTTGGTATAGGTATGTCCCTCTTTCCAGACTGGACATCTATCCGTGCTTGAGGTGCATCTTTGTAATTCTTGTCACACATCTGGATTCCACAGCTCCTAGGAATGATAAACCACTTTCTATATGGTTGGGACCAATCCTATGCTTGCGGTTTCGTTCATTTGTTCAATAGCTATATCTGAATCCTTTCAATAAATACTAGATGGATTCATTTCAAAGATATGCCAATTATATTACTTATAGAAGATACTTACCCAGAATCTAAAAAGGATTAGCAGATGTATCCATTTTGACACCCAGGTACACGGTTGGGGGGGTTGGGGGGAAGCAGTTTTAGCAAACTTCCAAGAAATAGCTAATCACTTTCTTCTAGCAGTCTCCAGTTAGGCTGACAAGATAGAACAATGGTCCACTCCACTTTTTGAAAGTACTTCTTCATTAGTAGTGATGGCATGGGCAACAGAACATGTACTGTTAGATACCAGTACAATAATGAAAACCAATGAATCATCACTGGAACTTTGCAAAGAAGCATGTTTTGCAATTAAACCTATTTTGTTGAAGAACAAACATCAGAACAAAGTTGTTCTGCATTAGAATATATGCAAAATAGTCTTCTGTAATATAAAACCAGAACACAAATACATTACAAAAAGAGGTATCTATAGGACAAAACTACTTTGTATTCACATACTAATAGCTAATTTAGTTAATATTAATTTGGTACTATCCTGTGTAGGCCCTGTTCAGTGACTACAACAATTATTCTGTAATTCATTTCCTCAAGGAGTCACAGTCCAGAAAAAATGTGGAACAGAGTTATGAATAAACATCATTGCTAAGAGTAAGAGAAGGAAATGGGTATCAGAAAGAAAAAAGTAAAAATTGGGGGCACCTGGGTGGCTCAGTGGGTTAAAGCCTCTGCCTTCGGATCAGGTCATGATCCTGTGGTCCTGGGATTGAGCCCTGCATCGGGCTCTCTGATCAGCATAGAGCCTGCTTCCTCCTCTCTCTGCCTGCCTCTCTGCCTACTTGTGATCTCTGTCTGTCAAATAAATAAATAAAATCTTAAAAAAAAAAAAAAGAAAAAAAAAGGTAAAAATGGAAGAAATGCATAAATAATGTACCTAATGCAAACTTAAGAAATCTCAAGGCTTAAGAATTGGATGCAAGAGGCAGAAAGAGGCAGATTCTCTCCTCTTACTATTTTGTCACTTTCCCAAATTTGTTTAATCTTCTACAGAGAGCTCAGGCAAATTTAATCCAGCTACACTTACTGTAGACAGGCAATGTGATTTCAAGCAGTATATTGAAATATAGTAACAAATTCACCTACACAGATTGTCATAAAGATTTTACTTTTACCTGAAAAGCGTTTCAATAAAATGAACTCAATGAGAACTTTCAATCACTAAGACAGTTTGATTAACTTAAGCTTACATTCACAAATTATACAATTTGCTCTAATTTTTAAAAAGAAGCTCCTTTTGGGAGAAGATATTTGCAAATGATATATCGGATAAAAGGTTAGTATCTAAAATATATAGGGAGTGGATACAACTCCATACCCCAAAAATAATTCAATTAAAAAAGTGGGCAGAAGACATGAACACACATTCCTCCAAAGACAACATACAGATGACCAACAGACACATGAAAAGAGGCCCAACATCACTTATCAGGGAAATACAAACTAAAACCACAATGAGCTATCACTTCACATCTGTCAGAATGGCTAAAATCAAAAACATAACAGCAAGTGTTGACAAAGGTGTGGAGAAAAAAGGAGTCCTTTTGCATTGTTGGTGGGAATGCAAACTGGTGCAGCCACTGTGGAAAACAGTATGGGGCTCCTCAGTGTAAATTATGAATTACTAAACATCACTCCAGAAACCAATATTGCACTCTATGTTAATAAAACTTCAATTGAAAATTAAAATTTAAAAAAAACTAAAAATGGAATTACCCTATGATCCAGTAATCACACTACTGGATATTTACTCAAAGAATACAAAAACACTAATTTGAAAGCATATATGCATTCCTATGTTTATTGCAGCATTATTTACAATAGCCAAATTGTGGAAGCAACCCGAGTGTCCATGGGCAGATGAATGGATAAAGATGTGATATTTAAAGAGTACACTTATTGATACTACCTCACACATGTCAGAATGGCTAAAATTAACAACACAGGAAACCACAGATATTGGAGAGGACAAAGAGAAAGGGAAACCGTCTTACACTTGGTGGGAATGCAAGCTTGGTGCAGACACTCTAAAAAATAGAACGGAGTTTCCTCAAAAAGTGACAAATACAACTACAAAAAAAAAAAAAAGTTGCAATTACAACTTAGTAATTGCATTACTTGGTATTTACCCAAAGGATAGAGAACTATAGATTTGAAGGGGTATATGCACCCCTATGTTTATAGCAGCATTATTAACAATAGCCACACTATGGAAAGAGCCCGAATGTTCATCATCTGATGAATGGATAAAGAGGATGTTGTATATGTGTGTATATTATACATATGATGGAATATTACTTAGCCATCAAAAAAATTGAAACCTTGCCATTTACAATGACATGGATGGAGCCAGAGTGTATTAATGCTAAGTGGAATAAGTCAGAGAAAGACAAATACCATATGATTTCACTCCCATATGGAATTTAAGAAAAAAAAAAATAACAGATGAACATAGGGGAAGAGGGGAAAAAAAGATGGAAACAAATCATAAAAGACCCTTAATGATGGAGAACAAACAGGGTTGATGGAGGGAGGGAGGTGGGGAGTGGGCTAAGTGATGGGTAGGAAGGAGGGCACTTGTGATGAGCAGTGAGTGTTATATGTAAGTGATGAATCACTAAATTCTACTAAAACCACTATTATATTATACGTTAACTAGAATTTAAATAAAATTTTGAAAAGGAACATTTTATAGAAAAAAAAGTATACTCATCATGATGGGCCTGGAGTAATGTGTAGAACTGTTGAATCACTACATTGTACACTTGAAACTAATGAGCACTAGTGATACTAGAATTAGAAAACTTTACTAAGTTCCTGTTTATTCACTATTTCTAACAGCAAATACATTTTCCAAAATTCAGAGTATAGTTACATATAATCATCCACTGAGGCCCAATAATGCACAAAGAAGCTGTAATCAAACTTGTACAGACATACCCACTTGAGATTTAAATCCTTTTTGAGGTTATTTCCATTCATTCTATCTATCAGGAAATATAAAAGATTCTTCTACCTAAACTCTTTACCCCAACAAACCAACCTACCACACCATATATTTATGGCATGTTTATAGTGTCATACAATTTTTACTTCCACTTAAATGCTAGAATTTGCAAGCCTGATTACTTCTTTAAAATATGGTTTTTTTTTTCTATAGAGACTCCTAAAGCCATTTAAGCACTCCTCAAGAGCCAGGACAGAGCTAAGTTATGGAATACCTAGGACCAGACTTCACAGAAAATATTATTCCATTTCTAGCTAGACACCTTTGCCACAATAAGAATGGGGCTGAGCAAAGCATTTGGGCCACAAGCAAAGGCCTATTAGCTTGTTTACTGAGCTGGAAGGAAAGTTTCTCTAGTGAGATGGCCTCTTCAAATTCACCAAATCCAAGTGCTTAGTTGCAAACATTTGGAATTTGAAATCTGAAGTCTCTCTCCCTACAGCCAGCCCCACCTTTTAACTGAGAGTAAATCAATCACAGACAGGAGTATCTAAGTAATAGAGAAGCACTCTATGCATTGCTTCAATCCGTCAATAGTTCCCTGCTGGAGATGCTGGACTCCAAACAGGCCCAATCAGTGCCATTCCTTTCCCCCAAGTTTGAACCAGCAAAAAATAAGAGATGCACAAGGCAAATGGGAGCCCAAGATTTTATCCCTGTCACTGGTAAAGGCTGAGTCGGAAGATACGGCTTAATTTGAGAATTGACCAAGCCTGAAAACCTCCTGCCCTCCAAATCCGGCCCTAGGGACAAACTACCCACAGGAAGGTTTGAGTCTGTAGAGCAAAGCATGTGCACAAGTCACCGTTTCCTCTCTTCCAGAGTGAAGAGAGAAGAGTTAAAAAGAAAAAAAAAATAAAAATTCTTTTCATTTAGGCCTATTGATAGGTTTCCTTCTGACAACTGATAAATTTCGATCAATGCTCTTCCCTGTCAGCCAGATAATTAAATCAACCATGACTGGAAAGAGCAAGGAGTAAAAGACAAGGCATGTTTAGGGGAAATTCCTCCTCAGAGAAACCAGAGGAATAAAACAGTACCTTACATAGTTCACAAGAATCAATAGAGTGGCTTTATGCCCTGCAAGGTGGATCCCTTGATTCTATAACACCACACAGGCTTTACTAGAGAAACTTAGGTCAAAAAAAGAGAAGACTCCAGTCCCTCACCCTACCATCATCCCTCAGAAAAGTGAACAAGAACCAGTGTGCTCTGCTACGCATGCAGAATGCATTCATGTTCCAGGGGAAGGTTTCTTACCCCCGGCCCCCACCATCTTTTGAGTGTAGTTGACAATGTTCCATTAGTTTCAGGTGTACTTGATCTCCCCTCTTATAGCACAATTGCTACTAAAACAATCTTTTGGAGAACCAGCTATTTAACAGGAGTTGCCTGAGGAAAGTAAGCTGCCCACCACGTGGTAACCAGGTCTTTAGGGACAGCCCCTACTGATAAAGGAAGGGTAACTACCAGGCCCCTGGGCTAGTAAGTTTAGGTGCAGCTCCTCCTGTTGGTTGATGGAAAAACCTGGTTCATTGTCCAAACTACCCAAAGTGAATTCACAAGGTCATTAAAAATCCCACCGGCTGCAACACGATTTCCCTTATCTAAGGAGTATCTGTAAAAGAAAGTTATTAAGTTTTCCTCCAATAACTTCCAGATATTCTGGAATAGAGGTGAGCTCATGGGAATGTTTAAAACATACTTGATGGAACAGCATTTAATAGGAATAGTTATTCCTTTAACCACGCAGAAAAGAAGGCATTATCTTTCCTATCAATAGAAATTGGTTTCTGAGGGGTTTTTCATAAGGAACTCTTCTACATACCTGAAGAAATTTAACAGCAATGAATTGGAAGATTCAACTCAGCTGTAACTGAATCACTTGGTAACTTACTGGGGGGGAAATGAGATCATAGGAGAATACCGAAAGGAAAGAAAAGCTTGGAATAGGGAGATCTTGACCCATTTGTGACAATCTGGGCCTTCAATGGAAAGATAAAAAGTTAACACCTCTTCAAATAAATTAAGTTCTAATAAGTGGTCTAATAGAGATGTGTTTCAAAAACAATACATAGAATACTAGAAGACAAGTTTCCCATCACTGAATGGTGGACACTCACTGACTAACAATAAATTCTCATTATTACTGCTCAGTGGAAATAGGTTTTAATAGTATAATAACCTCTTCAATTAATTCTGAAATCATTTATCGCAGCATAACAGCTGTCAAAGCAGGGTAACAGTTTAGTAAAATGCCATGCTCATTCACTTTCACACAACAGCGAGCTGCTTAGACTCTGCTTTTTAATCATAGTAATGCCACTCATACACCTTTTCAATGATATCCATTCAATTATGCAGACCAGAAAACCATGGAGCAGGATGGACCAGAAATGCCAGTTCCACAGATGGAATTAAAAAGCAACTTCCAATATCACTTTAGCATTCCATAGTTTGTTTCTATTCTACCTGTTTTTCCTTCCTTTTCATCCTACTTTTACTGCTATCCTTTTTCTTCCACTGTGTTTTCTTCTATCTCTTGTCTATTCATTATTGTCAGTCAAGGATTCCAGAAGCACTGTTGGGTAACATGGTGAATTAATAAGAAAAGGCTGATAGTGTCAACATCCCCTTCACTGTAATAGGGAAAAAAGGCGTATTTAGGAGCAAACATGTAGAATCCTCCCCCAAAGGGAGGATATGGAAAAGAAGCCTTAGAGGGGTGACATAAGAAACTGGATGCATGGGTCAGACTCTCCACTTTTACCAGCACAGCTAAAAAGAATGGGGAAAATCAGCAAAAGTTACCAGGCCAGTAATGCATAAAACAGCCTCAGTCCACTGCAGGTCAAGCAAAAAATTTTTAGTGGTCTTCCCTTGCTTAAAGCAAACAAAAACCCAGGACCCAAAAGTACTCTGTAGCTCTGGGGAGAGGGAAGTGCTTTGGAAGAATAGTGGCACGTTTTACAGGAATTTGGGGAATTCTAGGAATGTAGATTTTTAAAAATCCCAAAACATCACTGATACATACTTTCTTGTGTCCTTGAAAAGTGGATGCTTAACATCAGAGTTAATTTGATTTAGAAACATGAATAATGTGATAATTCTTAAAGAATTACGAGTGAAATTTATATTTCTCATTTCAAAGATGGTCATTAGTACTAAAGATGTTGTTAAATGCTTTCCTGTGTCATTATATAGTCAATCATCTCTGGCCTGAGGTTTAACTCAAGTTTATTAAAAACATCATATGGTTTCTAACCATAAATGTATCAGTCACACCAGAAGATAAAATTAGCAGCCTATGCAATGCCTATAGTAACATTTTATGGCATACCCAAGTATTGATATCAACAGCCTGAATTCAGTGGAGTCCAAACATGGAATGGTTTTATTGTCTTTAAAAACCACTCTTGGGGCGCCTGGGTGGCTCAGTGGGTTAAAGCCTCTGCCTTCAGCTCAGGTCATGATCCCAGGGTCCTGGGATGGAGCCCCGCATCGAGCTCTCTGCTCAGCAGGGAGCCTGCTTCCTACTCTCTCTCTGCCTCTCTCTCTGCCTACTTGTGATCGCTCTGGCCAAATAAATAAATAAAATCTTAAAAAAAAAAAAAAACACTCTTTAGGGGCACCTGGGTGGCTCAGTGGGTTGAGCCTCTGTCTCCTGCTCAGGTCATGATCTCAAGGTCCCCGGATCAAGCCCCACGTCAGGCTTTCTGCTCGGTGGGGAGCCTGCCTCCCCCCGCCCCGCCTGCTCTACCTACTTGTGATCTCTCTCTCTCTATCAAATAAATAAATAAAATCTTTAAAAAATAAAATAAAAGCCACTCTTTAAACCTCCTTTTCTTACCTCTTAAAAAAATCTGAGCCAGAGGCTCTAAGTTTCAAACCTGCCCAAATTTAAGAGTTCAATAAACACTCCCCTCTCCTAACTCAGCCTCCTTGTAGTTTCCTCCTTCCCTTTTCTAGTTTTAGCTTTTGCTTTTTTGAAGCAGAAACTAGAGCCTGGAGAAAAATGCCCAAAACATTGTTACCTACCCCAGGCAACTGCAGTCTCCTCTGAACCAACAACATCCTTTGTGGTGGGCGCTGAATTACTTGCTTTAGTTATAAGGAGAGCACAGGTGAATTCTACTGGTGTCTCTGAGGCTACCTCCCCACTGCGTAACCTTCTGATGTGGAATGTTGGCTCTGAGTCCGTGCTTCCAACCCTGCCTCAGATGCCCATCACTGGCAATCAAGCACAGTGTTTCCTTTGCATCAGCAGCCCTATGTAATAAAATTCCACCCCCTCATATCCTCAACAATGCGGGCACAAGCTCCTCACCTGCTACTCCCTTCCTCCTAGTAGTTGCTTTCAGTCTGCCTCACCACTGCTTACATAACTGTGAGCAGATCTGCAAGGCTGCCACAGGAACAGACATCTAATCCAGGGTTGAGATACCACTGTCATCTTCTTCCAAGCACCCCCAATTCCTGTGAGGTATTTAACACCACTTTCTCAGTGTGTGAGGGGATTGCTATCATGAGTGAGAAGCTACAGTACTCCGTGCTTGATCAAGAACTCAAAAGCACAGCTGAATATCCTTGAAGCCCAAAACTTTTGCTGATCTCTACTGGGGGTGACGGCTAGAGCAGCAGGGCCAATTCAGCTGTCTCTTTTCATGTGATTTGCTTTTCTTTTTTTATTGAGGTATAATTAGCATATAACATTTTGTTAGTTTCAGGTGTACAACATAATAATTCAATATTTGTATATATTGTGAAATGATCACTACAATTAGTCTAGTTAACATGCATCACCGTACAGTTAAAAAAAAAAAAAAAACTTTTTTCCTGGGGCAACTGGGTGGTTCAGTCAGTTAAGCTGCCGACTCTTGATTTCGGCTCAGGTCATGATCTCAGGTCCTAGGGATCTAGTGCCCACCGCCCCCCACCCCCACCCCCAGTTGGTTGGGCTCTGTGCTCTTGGTCAGTCTGCCTCAGGATTCTTTAGCTCCCTCTACCTCTCCCCCTACTTGCTCATGCTTGCTCTCTCTCTCTCTCTCTCTCCCTCTCTCTCAATATTTTTTTTAAAAACATTTTTTCTTATGATAAGAACTTTTAAGATCTACTCTTTTAGCAACTTTCACATTCGCAATGCAGTATTACTAACTAGAGTCACCATGCTGTGCATTACATCCCCATGTTTTACTTTAAAACTGGAAGTTTATACCTTTTGACATCCTTCATCTATTTTATGTGATTTCATGCAATTTGTTTTAAAATTATTTTTTGATCTTTAAAAAATTGTTTTTTAGTCCATGTTATCTCTTAACAGAATACAAAGGACAGAACTCAGGGCTTAGTGATGGCTCTCTGTAGAATATGGAAACCCGGGGGGGAGGAGTCAAGATGGCGGAGAAGTAGCAGGCTGAGACTACTTCAGGTAGCGGGAGATCAGCTAGATAGCTTATCTAAAGATTGC